>NC_142277.1:472084-506599 GCF_052056855.1 Sturnus vulgaris
TGATCCCCCCAACCCCGACCCTCTCCTCCTCACGGGGGGACCCTGAGGGATTTTGGGGAGGGGTCCCCACCTGTGTCCCCCACCTGTGTCCCCACCTGTGTCCCCACCTGTGTCCCCACCTGTGTCCCCAATGTCCCCACCTGTGTCCCCACCTGCCCAGCACCTGTCCACGGCCTCGGGGGAGCTGCAGGTCGATGCCTCGTTCATGCAGACGCTGTGGAACATGAACCCCATCTGCTCGGCTGCGAGGAAGGTGACCCCCAAAAAAAAATCCAAATTTATTCATTAAAACATCCCCCGGATTAATGGATTAACAGAAAAAAAAAATTAATTAATTTTTTTAAATGTCGTTGCTCCGATGGTTTTAAGTTTTTAAGTTGATTTTTTTTTTAAATTTTTTTTTTTGGTCATTTGTATAAATTGTTCCGTAGGGTTTTAATATTGAGCTAGAGTCTTTGTAATTTTTTTTTTTTTTATTTTCGGTTGATTGGTTTTGAGGTTTGAAGTTCTTGTTTCTCGTTAGTAGAAATTCCGTTTTTTTGTGGGCGAAACTGAGGTTTTTTTGTGGCTGAAATTGAGTTTTTCTCTGAGTAAAATTGAGAGGTTTTGTGGGTGAAACTTCTTTTTGTGGGTAGGTAAAATAGTTCTTTTTGTGGCTGAAACTGAGAGATTTTTGCGGCTAAAACTGACTTTTTGTGGCTAAAATTGACTTTTTTTTGTGGCTAAAACTGACTTTTTTTGTGGCTAAAATTGACTTTTTTTTGTGGCTAAAATTGACTTTTTTTGTGGCTAAAATTGACTTTTTTTTGCGGCTAAAATTGACTTTTTTTTGTGGCTAAAATTGACTTTTTTTGTGGCTAAGATTGACTTTTTTTGTGGCTAAAATTAACTTTTTTTTGCCGCTAAAACTGACTTTTTTTACCGCTAAAATTTAGATTTTTTTAATGCCAAAAATCGATTTTTTTTACGCCTAAAACCGCTTTTTCCCCGCCAAAACTAATTTCCCCCTCCAAAACAATTTCATTTTAACGCCCCCACCCCTCCTTTGTCAACCCCATCACCCCCCACCCTCGATTCACCAAAACCTCTTTTTTTCCACCCAAAATTCCCCTCCCAGGTTTCGTCACGGGCGGCCACGTCCTTCGCCTTTTCCACGGCCACATGGACGAGTGTTCTGACCCCCACGGCCCCCGAGCAGGGCGAGGAGCGCAGGTGAGACCCCCAAAATTCCGCTTGGGGGGGGGTCAGGCTCGCCCCCCGCCCCCCACGTTTCTGACGCCCCCTGCCCCGTTTTTTGTCGCCTGCCCCAGTGGCGTTGTCACCCTACGAGGGTGGCGCCGTGTGCGCCCACGCGCGGTCCCTGTGGCGCCTGGAGCCCCTGAGGATCAGGTGACGTTTGGGGACAATGGGGGGGTGGCGCCTGGGGGGGTTTTTTTTGGGGTGGGGGGGTGTGGGGTGGTTGTGCTGGCGTGGCTTTGTCGCGTCGTGTCGTGTGCTCTGTGTTGTCACGGTGTCCCCAGATCCGCAGGGTCCCAGGTCCCCCCAGGGTCCCACCCCAGGGTCCCCAAATCCCACCCCGGTGTCCCCAAATCCCACCCCGGTGTCCCCAGATCCCAGCCCAGAGTCCCCAAATCCCAGCCCAGAGTCCTCATGTCCTCAACCCTGTGTCTCTCTGTGTCCTCCCAGTGTCCCCAAATCCCAGCCCGGTGTCCCAAGTCCCACCCCAGGGTTCCCAAATCCCACCCCAGTGTCCCCAAATCCCACCCCAGGGTCCCTAAATCCCACCCCAGGGTCCCTAAATCCCACCCCAGTGTCCCCATGTCCTCACCCTGTGTCCTTCTGTGTCCCCAAATCCCACCCCAGGGTCCCCTGTGTCCTTCCGTGTCCCCGTGTCCTCCCCCAGTGTCCCCAAATCCTCAGCCTGTGTCTCTCTGTGTCCTCCCAGTGTCCCCAAATCTCATCCCGGTGTCCCCGTGTCCCCATGGTCCATCCCAGTGTCCCCATGTCCTCACCCTGTGTCCTTCTGTGTCCCCAGATCACATCCCGGTGTCCCCCTGTCCCCCCCAGTGTCCCCCCCGGTGTCTCCCCCGTGTCCCCCTGTGACCCGGCTGTCCCCTCCAGTGTCCCCCTGTCCCCCCCGGTGTCCCCCTGTGACCGGGCTGTCCCCCCCGGTGTCCCCCTGTGACCCGGCTGTCCCCCTCAGTGTCTCCCTGTCCCCCCCGGTGTCCCGGTGTCCCCCCCCGTGACCGGGCTGTCCCCCCCGGTGTCCCGGTGTCCCCTCATTGTCCCCCTGTCCCCCCCGGTGTCCCCCCTGTGACCGGGCTGTCCCCCCCCGGTGTCCCCCTGTCCCCCCCCGGTGTCCCCCCTGTGACCGGGCTGTCCCCCTGTCCCGGTGTCCCGGTGTCCCCCCTGTGACCGGGCTGTCCCACCCGGTGTCCCGGTGTCCCCTCAGTGTCCCCCTGTCCCCCCCGTGTCCCCCCTGTGACCGGGCTGTCCCCCCCGTGTCCCCTGTCCCGGAGTCCCCCTGTCCCCCCCGGTGTCCCCCCTGTGACCGGGCTGTCCCCCCCGGTGTCCCCCTGTCCCCCCCGGTGTCCCCCCCTGTGACCGGGCTGTCCCCCCCGGTGTCCCCCTGTCCCCCCCGGTGTCCCCCTGTGACCGGGCTGTCCCCCCCGGTGTCCCGGTGTCCCCTCAGTGTCCCCCTGTCCCCCCCGGTGTCCCCTGTGACCGGGCTGTCCCCCCCGGTGTCCCCCCCGTGACCGGGCTGTCCCCTGGCTGTCACAGCTGGAGCGGGAGCCACCTGCGTTGGGGACAGCCCTTCCGGCTGCGCCACGTCACCACGGGCAGGTACCTGGCCCTGACCGAGGCCACCGGGCTGGCCATGGTGGAGCCTTCGGTGGCCAACACTCGAGTGGCCACCTTCTGCTTCCGGGCCTCCAAGGTGGGAGTGTCCCCAGCGTGTCCCCAGCGTGTCCTGGTCACCATCCTGACCCTGTCCCCAACTTCCGTGTCCCCAACATCCCTGGGATGTCCCCACGCTGCTCCTGGTCCCCATCCTGATCTTGTTTTGGTCCCTGTCCCCATCCCTGTCCCCATTTTCCATGTCCCCAGCTGTCCCCAATCTCCTCCTGGTCCCCAATCCTGTCCCTGTCCCCATTTTCTGTGTTCCCGACATCCCTGGGATGTCCCCAGTTGTCCCCAATCCTGTCCCCTGTCCCCATTTTCTGTGTCCCCAACATCACCAGGATGTCCCAATCCTGTCCTGTCCCCACTTTCCGTGTCCCCAACACCCCTGGGATGTCCCCAGCTGTCCCCATCCCTGTCCCCATTTTCTGTGTTCCCAACACCCCTGGGATGTCCCCAACTGTCCCCAATCCTGTCCCTGTCCCCACTTTCCGTGTCCCCAACACCCCTGGGATGTCCCCAACTGTCCCCACCCTCCTCGTGCTCCTCCTGACCCCCCTTCCCTCGCCCCCCCCAAACCCACAGGAGAAGCTGGAGACGACCCCAAAGAGGGACATCGAGGGCATGGGGCCCCCCGAGATCAAATACGGGGAGTCCCTTTGCTTCCTGCAGCACAGCAACAGCGGCCTGTGGGTCACCTACGCCGCCCCCGACCCCAAAGCTCTGCGCCTGGGGCTGCTCAAGAGGAAGGTGGGCACCCCAAAATTACCTGGGGGGGGATTTGGGGGCAGTTTGGGGAGTTTGGGGGAAGTTTTGGGGAGGTTTTTGGGGAGTTTGGGGGAGTTTTGGGGGAGTTTTGGGGAGGTTTTGGGACGGTTTTGGGGAGTTTTGAGAGCTCTAAACTGCACTGAAATGGGTCTAGGGGGGCTTTGGGGTGGAATTTGGGGATATTTTGGGGAGTTTGGGGGGCTTTTGAGAGCTCTGAGGGGCACTGAGACGGGTCTAGGGGGGCTTTGGGGTGGAATTTGGGGATATTTGGGGAGTTTGGGGGCTTTTGAGAGCTCTGAGGGGCACTGAGATGGGTCTAGGGGGTTTTGGGGTGTCTTTGGGGGGGTGTTTGGGGTTTAGAAGGGACTTTGGGGTCCTCATCTGGGTCACCTACGCCGCCCCCGACCCCAAAGCTCTGCGCCTGGGGCTGCTCAAGAGGAAGGTGGGCACCCCAAAATTACCTGGGGGGGGATTTGGGGGCAGTTTGGGGGCGTTTTGGGGCGGTTTTGGGGAGTTTGGGGGAGTTTTGAGAGCTCTAAACGGCACTGAAATGGGTCTAGGGGGGTTTTGGGGTGGAATTTGGGGAGTTTTGGGGGGCACCGAGATGGGTCTAGGGGGGTTTTGGGGTGGAATTTGGGGAGTTTGGGGGGCATTTGAGAGCTCTGAGGGGCACTGAGACGGGTCTCAGCAGGTTTTGGGGTGTTTTTTGGGGGAGATATTTGGGGTTCAGGAGCTTCTTTGGGGTCCCAAAACCTTTTTGGGGCTGAAATTCTGAGCGTCCCGAGGACATTTGGTGACTCTCAGCAGAGTTTAGAGCACCCGCACCATTTTTTGGGGGTTGCCTTTCCGATTTTGGACATCGCTTGTGAATTCAGGGGGGGGGTCTCTGAGGATTTAGGGACCCCCTGTGACCCCCCAATTTTTGTTTTTGCCCCCTCCCTCAAGGCCATCCTGCACCAGGAGGGGCACATGGACGATGCCCTGACCCTGACCCGCTCCCAGCACCAGGAATCTCAGGCAGCTCGGATGGTTTTCAGCACCACGGGGCTCTACGGGACCTTCATCAGGTTTGGGGGGGCCCAAAAATCCGCGCCAGGGTCCCGGGGGTGTTTTTTTTGGGGGGTCTGGGGGGTTTCTGGGGGGTTTTTTGAGGGATTTTGGGGGCGGTTTTGGGGATGATTTTTAGCTCTACAGAGCCTTCATTTGGTCTGGGGGATGTCCAGAGAGTCTTGGGGAATTTTAGGGGGTCTGGGGGATGTCCTGGGGAGATTTGGGGGTCCTGGGGGGTTTTTGGGGGGTCCTGGGTGGGTTTTGGGGGGGGTTTTGGGGATGATTTTTAGCTCTACAGAGCCTTTATTTGGTCTGGGGGATGTCCTGGGGAGATCTGGGGGGTCCCTGGGTGGGGTTTTGGGGCGTCCTGGGTGGGTTTTGGGGGGTCCTGGGTGGGTTTTGGGGGGGTTTTGTGGGTCGTGGGGATGATTTTTATCTCTACAGAGCCTTCATTTGATCTGGGGGTCTGGGGGATGTCCAGGGGGGGTCCTGGGGAGATTTGAGGGGTCTGGGGGTGTCACAAATCCTGGGGGGGGATCACAAAGTCCTGAGGGGGTCCTGGGCAGTTTTGGGGGGGTCCTGGGGGTGTCACAAAATCCTGGGGGGGTCCTGGAGGGGGGTGTTCTTGGGGGTCCTGGGGGGGTTTTGGGGGGGTCCTGGTGGTCCAGGGGTTGTTTTGAGAGTCCTGGGCAGTTTTGGGGGGGGTCCTGGGGGTATCACAAAATCCTGGGGGGGTCCCTGGGGGTGTTTTGGGGGGGGTCCTGGTGGTCCAGGGGTTGTTTTGAGAGTCCTGGGCAGTTTTGGGGGGGGGGTCCTTTGCAGTTTTTGGGGGCGCTCTTGGATCCACCTCATTCCATGACCCCCCACCCCCCAAATTTCCCCCCCCCAGGAGCCTGGACAGCCTCCAGGGTCGCCCCCGGGGGTCGCCGCCCCCTCCCCTGCCGATCGCCGGGGTCATCCTGAGCCTGCGGACCTGATCGGTTACTTCGAGCCCCCTCCCCCCGAGCTGCGGCACGAGCAGCGCCAGGGCCGCCTGCGAGCCCTGCGAGCTCGCCAGAGCCTCTTCCAGCAGGAGGTGAGACCCCTCCCCACCCTTTGGAGACCCCTCCCCACCCTTTGGAGACCCCTCCCCACCATTTCGGGGCTCTCAGGGTTAAAGGTGCCCCGGGGGGGCATTGCCAGGTCTGGGTGTTCTGGGGTTTTTTTTTTTTTGTTCTTCCAGTAGGAGGTGAGAGACCCCCCCCAGGACCCCCAGTTTGGAGACCCCTCCCCACCGGGACCCCTCCCCAAATTTCGGGGTTAAAGGGGTCACTTGTGCCCACAGAGTTTTGGGGGGGCATTGTCAGGTCTGGGTGTTCTGGGGTTTTTTTTTTTTTGTTCTTCCAGTAGGAGGTGAGAGACCCCCCCAGCACCCCCTCCCCACAATTTGGAGACCCCTCCCCAAATTTCGGGGCTCTCAGGGTTAAAGGTTGAGTGGTCACTTGGGGATCCCTCTGTGGAGATACTGGGTCCCACTTTGGGGGTCCCAGGGGGTCTCTGGGGTCCCAGGGGGGGGTGTCACAGTTTGGGGGTCCCGGGGGGTCCCAGTTTGGGGGTCCCAGGGGTCTCTGGGGTCCCAGGGGGGGGTGTCACAGTTTGGGGGTCCCGGGGGGGTCTCGGGGGGTCCCAGTTCGGGGGTCCCACAGCCCCTCCTGACATTCAGGTGATGCTGACGCTGGTCCCAGTTTGGGGGTCCCAGGGGGTCTCTGGAGTCCCAGGGTTGGTGTCACAGTTTGGGGGTCTCGAGGGGATCCCGGGGAGGTCTCGGGGGTCCCAGTTCGGGGGTCTCACGGCCCCTGCCGCCCCCAGGGGATGCTGACGCTGGTGCTGAGCTGCATTGACCGCCTGAGCGCTTACAGCACCGCCGCCCAGTTCGGGGAGGCCGCGGGGGAGGAGGCGGCGGCCGCCTGGAAGGAGATCGTCAACCTGCTCTACGAGCTGCTGGGTGCGCCTGTGGGGCAGCTGTGGGGCAGATACGGGGTGCTATGGGGCAGATACGGGGTGCTATGGGGCAGATAGGGGGTGGTTATGGGGTAAATATGGCGTGCTATGAGGCAGATATGGGGTTCTATGGGGTGCTATGGGGCAGGTATGGGGCAGATCTGAGGTGCTGTGGGGTAGATATGGGGTGCTATGGGGCAGATATGGGGTGTTATGGGGTAAATATGGGGTGCTATGAGGCAGATATGGGGGTGTTATGGGGCAGATATGGGGTCTCTATGGGATCAAGGTTGTCTGTGGGGCAGATATGGGGTCTCTATGGGGTCAGAGGTGTGCTATGGGGCAGGGCTGTGGGTCTCTGACCCCCCCCGTGCCCCCCCAGCCTCGCTGATCCGGGGGAACCGAGGGACACCTGGGGTGTCTGTGGGATCAGGGGTCTCTGTGGGGGCAGGTGTGGGGTCTCTATGGGGTCAGAGGTGTGCTATGGGGCAGAGCTGTGGGTCTCTGACCCCCCCCGTGCCCCCCCCAGCCTCGCTGATCCGGGGGAACCGAGCCAACTGTGCCCTGTTCTCCCACCAACCTGGACTGGCTCGTCAGCAAACTGGACCGGCTGGAGGCCTCCTCGGGTCAGTGGGGCAGCCCTGGGGGTCCTGTGGGGCTGGGAGGGTCTCTATGGGCAGCCCTGAGGGTCCTCAGGGTCTGGGTCTCTCCTGGGAGTCTGAGATCTCTCCCATGGGTCTGGGGTCTCTCAGGCATCCTGGAGGTTCTGTGGTTCTGATTCCCCTGCCGTGGGTCAGGGGTGTCTCCCGTGGGTCTGGGGTCTCTCCCGTGGGGTCAGGGGTCCCTGCCATGGGTCTGGGGTCCCTGCTATGGGTCTGGGGTCTCTCCCGTGGGTCAGGGGTCCCTGCTATGGGTCTGGGGTCCCTGCTATGGGTCTGGGGTCTCTCAGGCATCCTGGAGATTCTGTGGTTCTGATTCCCCTCCCGTGGGTCAGGGGTCTCTCCCGTGGGTCAGGGGTCCCTGCCATGGGTCTGGGGTCCTGCCATGGGTCAGGGGTCTCTGCTATGGGTCTGGGGTCTCAGGCATCCTGGAGGTTCTGTACTGCGTGCTGATCGAGAGCCCCGAGGTGCTCAACATCATCCAGGAGAATCACATCAAATCCATCATCTCCCTGCTGGACAAGCACGGCCGCAACCACAAGGTCAGCAGGTGTGCTCAGGTGTGCCCAGGTGTGTGCCCAGGTGTGCCCAGGTGTGTGCCCAGGTGCCTCAAGGTGCCCCAAAATGCCCCCAAGGTGCTTCCATCTCCCCGCAGAAACCCCCCAGGTTCCCCCCAGGTGTGCCCAGGATTCCCCCAGGTGTGCCCAGGTGTCGCCAAGGTGCCTCTGTCTCCCCCCAGGTTTCCCCCCAGATGTTCCAGCTTCCCCCAGCTGTGCCCAGGTGCCCCAAAACGCCTCCCAGGTGTCTCAAGGTGCCCCAAAGTGCCCCCAAGGTGCTTCCATCTCCCCGCAGGAACCCCCCAGGTTCCCCCCAGGTGTGCCCAGGTGCCCCAAAACGCCCTCCAAACGCCTCCCAGGTGCCCCAAAGTGCCACCAAGGTGCCTCTGTCTCCTCCCAGGTTCCCCCCAAGGCGTTCCCAGCTTTCCCCAGGTGTGCCCAGGTGCCCCAAAACGCCTCCCAGGTGTCTCAAGGTGCCCCAAAGTGCCCCCAAGGTGCTTCCATCTCCCCCCCAGGTGTGCCCGGGTGCCCCAAAACTCCTCCCAGGTGTGCCCAGGTGCCCCAAAACGCCCTCCAAACGCCTCCCAGGTGTGCCCAGGTGCGCCCAGGTGCGCCCAGGTGCGCTCAGGGCTGTGTCCCGCGCAGGTGCTGGACGTGCTGTGCTCGCTGTGCGTGTGTAACGCCGTGGCCGTGCGCTCCAACCAGAACCTGATCACCGAGAACCTCCTGCCCCGCCGCGACCTGCTGCTGCAGACCGCCATGGTCAACTACGTCACCAGGTGAGGGCGCTGGGGGGCCCGGGGGGGCTCCGGGGGGCTGCCAGGGGTCATGGGGAGGGGTTTTGGGGGGTCCTAGGGGGCTCCAGGGGTCACACGGAGGGGTTTTGGGGGGTCCTAGGGGGCTCCAGGGGTCACGGGGAGGGGTTTTGGGGGGTCCTAGGGGGCCCCAGGGGTCATGGGGAGGGGTTTTGGGGGGTCCTAGGGGGGTCCGGGGGTCTGCCAGGGGTCATGGGGAGGGGTTTTGGGGGGTCCTAGGGGGCCCCAGGGGTCATGGGGAGGGGTTTTGGGGGGTCCTGGAGGGCTCCAGGGGTCATGGGGAGGAGTTTTGGGGGGTCCTGGGGGGGTCTGGGGGTCAGGGAGAGGGGTTTTGGGGGGTCCTAGGGGGCTCCAGGGGTCACGAGGAGGGGTTTTGGGGGGTGCTTGGGGGCTCCAGGGGTCACGGGGAGGGGTTTTGGGGGGTGCTTGGGTGGGTCTGAGGGGCTGCCGAGGTCATGGAGAGGGGTCTTGGGGGGGTCTGGGGGGGTCCTGGGGGGCTGCCAGGGGTCCTGGGGGGTCTGGGAGGCCTCCATGGGGTCATGGGGAGGGATTTTAGGGGGTCCCGAGGGGGTTTTGGGGGGTCCTGGGGGGGCTGCCGGGGGTCCTGGGGAGGGATTTTAGGAGGTTTGGAGTGATTTTCTGGCCTCTCTGGAGGTGGGATTTGGGGCTCTCTGGGTGGGATTTGGGGGTCTCGGGGCGGGATTTGGGGCTCTCTGGGTGGGATTTGGGGGTCTCGGGGCGGGATTTGGGGGTCTCGGGGCGGGATTTGGGGGTCTCGGGGCGGGATTTGGGGGTCTCAGGGCGGGATTTGGGGGTCTCGGGGTGGGATTTGGGATCTCAGGGCAGGATTTGGGGGTCTCAGGGCAGGATTTATTTCTCTCAAAATCACATTTAGCTCTCTCAGGGTGGGATTTGGGGGTCTCAGGGTGGGATTTGGGGTTCTCAGGGTGGGATTTGGGGGTCTCAGGGTGGGATTTGGGGTTCTCTGGGAGGGATTTGGGGTTCTCAGGGTGGGATTTGGGGCTCTCAGGCTGGGATTTGAGCCCCCCCTCTTTTTTTTTCCCCCTTTTTTTTTCCCCAGCGTTCGTCCCAACCTGTTCGTGGGGACGGCCCCGGGCTCCACCCAGTTCCGTTGCTGGTATTTCGAGGTGGCCGTGGAGAGGGTCCAGCCCTTCGTGACCCCCGTGCCCACCCACCTGAGGGTGGGCTGGGGGGCGGCCGGGGCCTTCCGACCCTCCCCGGGGGGCGGCTCGGGCTGGGGGGGCAACGGAGCCGGCGACGACCTCAACTCGTTCGCTTTTGATGGGCTGCACCTGTGGACAGGTGAGGGCAGGGGGAGCAGCTGGGACCCCCAAAAATGGGGCAGCCTCAGTGCTGGGACCCCCAGAAATGGGGCGGGCTCAGTGCTGGGACCCCCCAAATGGGACAGCCCCAAACTGGGACACCCAAAATGGGAGAGCTTCAGTGCTGGGACCCCCAAAATGGGGCAACCTTAGAGATTGGGACCCCCAAAATGGGAGAGCCCCAATGCTGGGAGACCCAAAATGGGATCATCCCCAAACTGGGACAGCCTCAGAGACTGGGACCCCCAAACTGGGACAGCCTCGGTGCTGGGACCCCCAAAATGGGACATCCCCAAACCGGGACACCCTCAGAGACTGGGGACCCCAAACTGGGACCCCCAAACTGGGACACTCTCAATGCCAGGACCCCCAAAATGGGACACCCACCCCTGGTGTCCCCCCCGTCCCTGTCCCCCCCAGGGGGTGTCCCCTGTCCCTGTCACCCCCCTGACCCCCCTGTCCCCCCCATCACCCCCCTGTCCCTGTCACCCCCCTGACCCCCCTGTCCCCCCCCAGGGGGTGTCCCCAAGGCCGTGGCCTCCCCCCATCGCCGGGCCCTGGCCGGGGGGGACGTTGTCAGCTGCTGCCTGGACCTGGGGGTCCCCAGCGCCTCCTTCCGCCTCAACGGGGCCCCCGTGCAGGGGGTCCTGGAGGGCTTCAACCTCGACACCCTCTTCACCCCCGTGGCCAGCTTCTCTGCAGGGGTCCGGTGAGGGGGGACACCCCGAAAATGGGGGGGTGGGACCCCAAAAGTGGATTCTGGGACCCCTAAAATGGGAGCTGGGCCCCCCCAAAGGAGGGGATTTGGGGGATTTGGGAAGTCTTGGGGGGTCACCCCCGTGGGCAGCTTCTCTGCAGGGGTCCGGTGAGGGGGGACACCCCAAAATTGGGGGGTGGGACACTTAAGGGGATGCTGGGACCCCTAAAGGAGGGGACTGAGTGGGTCTGGGGGGATTCTATGGGTCCGGGGGTCACTCCAGGTGTCCCCCTGCCCAGGATCCAGTTCCTCCTGGGGGGTTTCTATGGCTCTGCGGGGGTTCTATAGGTCTGGGGGTCCCTGTGTGGGTTCTATGGGTCTGGGGGTCCCTGTGGGGGTTCTATGGCTCTATGTGGGTTCTATGGGTCTGGGCCAGTTCTCTGTGGGTTTTATGGGTCCGGGGGTCCCTGTGTGGGTTCTATGGCTCTGTGTGGGTTCTATGGGTCTGGGGGTTACTCTGGGGGTCCCTGTGGGGGTTCTATGGCTCTGTGTGGGTTCTATGGGTCTGGGGGTCCCTGTGGGGGTTCTATGGGTCTGAGCCAGTTCTCTGTGGGTTCTATGGGTCTGGGGGTCCCTGTGTGGGTTCTATGGGTCTGGGGGTCCCTGTGGGGGTTTATGGCTCTGTGTGGGTTCTGGGGGTCCCTGTGTGGGTTCTATGGATCCGGGGCTCCCTGTGTGGGTTCTATGGGTCTGGGGCAGTTCTCTGTGGGTTCTATGGGTCTGGGGGTCCCTGTGTGGGTTCTATGGGTCTGGGGCAGTTCTCTGTGGGTTCTATGGGTCTGGGGGTCCCTGTGTGGGTTCTATGGGTCTGGGGCAGTTCTCTGTGGGTTCTATGGGTCTGGGGGTCCCTGTGGGGGTTCTATGGCTCTGTGTGGGTTCTATGGGTCCGGGGGTCACTCCGGCTGTCCCCCCCCATCCCCAGGATCCGCTTCCTCCTGGGGGGTCGTCACGGCGAGTTCCGTTTCGTGCCGCCCCCCGGCTACGCCCCCTGTGCCGAGGCGCTGCTGCCCCGCGAGCGGCTCCGCCTGGAGCCCCTGACCGCCTACAGGGGGGCCACGGCCCCGCCCGGGGCCCGCAGCCTCCTGGGACCCACCCGGGCCCTGCCCCACACCGCCTTCACCCCCTGCCCCGTGGACACCTGCCAGGTGCGTGGGGAGGCGTGGAGAGAGGATCCCGGGGGGGTTTGGGGGGATTGAAGGGGGTTTGGGGGTGGTTTGGGGGGATTGGGATAGGATTTGGGGGGATTGAAGGGGGTTTGGGGGTGTTTTGGGGGGATTGGGACAGGGTTTGGGGGGATTGAAGGGGGTTTGGGGATGATTTGGGGGGATTGGGATGGGATTTGGGGGGATTGAAGGGGGTTTTGGGGATGGTTTGGGGGGATTGGGACAGGGCTTGGAGGTGTTTGGGGGGATTGGGATGGGATTTGGGGGGATTGAAGGGGGTTTTGGGGATGGTTTGGGGGGATTGAAGGGGGTTTGGGGGTGATTTGGGGGGATTGGGACAGGGTTTGGAGGTGTTCTGGGGGATTGGGATGGGATTTGGGGGGATTGAAGGGGGTTTGGGGATGATTTGGGGGGATTGGGATGGGATTTGGGGCGATTGAAGGGGCTTTGGGGGTGTTTTGGGGGGGTTGAAGGAGGTTTGGGGTTGTTTTGGGGTTGTTTTGGGGTGGGGACCCCCCCAACCTGCTGGGACCCACCGGGGCCCTGCCCCACACCGCCTTCACCCCCTGCCCCGTGGACACCTGCCAGGTGCGTGGGGAGGGGATTTAGGAACATTGGGATGGGGTTTGGGGGGATTGAAGGGGGTTTGGGGATATTTTGAGGGGGTTTTGGGGGGATTTTGGGGGGTTTTGAAGGGGGTTTTGGGTTTTTGGGGGGTCCAACCCCCCTTTTCTCCCCCCTCAGATCGTGCTGCCCCCACACCTGGAGCGGATCCGGGAGAAATTGGCCGAGAACATCCACGAGCTCTGGGCCCTGACCCGCATCGAGCAGGGCTGGACCTACGGGCCTGTGAGTGGGGAAAAACCCCAAAAACCCCCCTGGGAACCCCAAAAACCCCCCTGAGAACCCCAGAAAACCCCCCGGGAACCCCAGAAACTCCAAATCCCACAAAAACCCAAAAAAAATCCCACAAAAACCACCCAAACCCCATTAAAAAAACCATAAAAACACCACAAAAACCTCCCTGGGAATCCCAAAAACCCTTCTGGAAACCCCAAAAACCTCCCCGGGAACCCCAAAACCCCCCCCGGGAACCCCAGAAACCCCAAATCCCACAAAAACCCCACAAAAATCCCACAAAAACCACCCAAACCCCATTAAAAAACCCATAAAAACACCACAAAACCCCACCCTAGAAAACCCCAAACCCCCCCCCGGGAACCCCAGAAACCCCAAATCCCACAAAAAACCCACAAAAAAATCACCCAAAACCCATAAAAACCCCACAAGAACCTCCCTGGAAATCCCAAAAAACCCAAATCCCACAAAATCCCCCCAAGGAAACCCCAAATCCTCTGGGGTTGCCCCTGTTTGGGACCCTTTTTTTGGTTTTTTTTGGGGAATCCCCCAAGATTTGGATTTTGGGTTTTTTTAGGGGATCCCCCAACACTTGCATTTTATATTTTTTTGGGGTTTTTTTTTGGGGTCCCCCAACATTTACATCCTTTGATGAGATCCCTCTTTATTTTTTTTCTATTTTTTTTTGCTAAATCCTTCTGCAACCTCCCCAATTTCCGGGGTTTTTGGGGCATCCCCGATTTTTGGGGTGTCCCTGTTTTTTCTGGGGGGGTGTCCCCCGTGCCCGGGATGATTTTTTGGGGTGTCCCCAGGTCCGGGATGATGTCCAACGCCTTCACCCCTGTTTGCTGAGCTTCCACAACCTCCCCGAGCCCGAGCGAGGCTACAACCTCCAAATGTCGGGGGAGACCCTCAAGTAAGGGGGGGGCACGGGGAAATTTGGGGGTCCCCCCATTTTTGGGGTGACCCCAAAATCCCCTGGGTAAAGGGGAAGGGGTTTGGGGTGGGGAATTTGGGGTTTTCAGCCCAAAATCGGGGTGGGTTTGGGGTCCCCTTTGAGGTTTGGGGTTCCTCGGGTTCAGATTTGGGGAATTTTTGGGTTCCCCAATTTTTTGGGGTGACCCCAAAATCCCCTGGGTAAAGGGGAAGGGGTTTGGGGTGGGGAATTTGGGGTCCCCTTTGAGTTTTGGGGGTGGGTTTGGGGTTCCTCAGGTTCAGATTTGGGGAATTTTTGGGTTCCCCATTTTTGGGGTGACCCCAAAATCCCCTGGGTAAAGGGGAAGGGGTTTGGGGTGGAGAATTTGGGGTCCCCTTTGAGTTTTGGGGTTCCTCAGGTTCAGATTTGGGGAATTTTTGGGTTCCCCAATTTTTTGGGGTGACCCCAAAATCCCCTGGGAAAAGGGAGAAGGTTTGGGGTGGAGAATTTGGGGTCCCCTTTGAGTTTTGGGGGTGGGTTTGGGGTTCCTCAGGTTCAGATTTGGGGAATTTTTGGGTTCCCCAATTTTTTGGGGTGATCCCAAAATCCCCTGGGTAAAGGGGAAGGGGTTTGGGGTGGAGAATTTGGGGTCCCCTTTGAGTTTTTGGGGTTCCTCAGGTTCAGATTTGGGGAATTTTTGGGTTCCCCAATTTTTTGGGGTGACCCCAAAATCCCCTGGGTAAAGGGGAAGGGGTTTGGGGTGGGGAATTTGGGGTTTTCAGCCCAAAATCGGGGTGGGTTTGGGGTCCCCCCCTCATCCTGAGATTTGGGGTTGCTGATTTTTGGGGGGTTTTGAGGGGTCCCAAATTTTGGGGGTGCTGATTTTTGGGGGGTCCCAAATTTGGGAATGCTGATTTTTGGGGGTCCCAAATTTGGGAATGCTGATTTTTGGGGGGTCCCAAATTTGGGGGTGCTGATTTTTGGGGGGTCCCAAATTTGGGGGTGCTGATTTTTGGGGGTCCCCAGGACGCTGCTGGCCCTGGGCTGCCACGTGGGCATGGCTGATGAAAAAGCTGAGGAGAACCTGAAGAAAATCAAACTCCCCAAAACGTGAGTGGGGGGTCCCCAAAATCCCAGTGTGGGGGGTCCCCAAAATCCCAGTGTGGGGGGTCCCCAAAATCCCAGTGTGGGGTCCCCAAAATCCCAGTGTGGGAGGCCCCAAAATCCCAGTGTGGGAGGCCCCAAAATCCCAGTGTGGGGGGTCCCCAAAATCCCAGTTTGGGAGGCCCCAAAATCCCAGTGTGGGATCCCCAAAATCCCAGTGTGGGGGGGCCCCAAAATCCCAGTGTGGGGGTCCCCAAAATCCCAGTGTGGGGGGCCCCAAAATCCCAGTTTGGGGGTCCCAGTTTGGGGTGGTTTCTGTAGGGAGTCCCAGTTTGAGGTCCCAGTTTGGATTTGGGACGTCCCAGTTTGGATTTGGGATATCCCAGTTTGAAAGTTATCAGGGGGGTTCTGGGGACCCTTTTTGGGGTCTCCATGGCTTGGGGGTCCCATGGGGGTCCCACAGGTGTGTCCCCCCCCTGAATCCCCCAGGTACACGATGTCCAACAGGTAAAGTTTGGGTTGGGATATCCCAGTTTGGGTTGGGATATCCCAGTTTGGAAGTTATCAGGAAGCTCTGGGGGATCCTTTTTGGGGTCCCCGTGGCCGGGGGGAGTTCTGGGGGTCCCACAGGTGTGTCCCCCCCCCCTGAATCCCCCAGGTACACGATGTCCAACGGGTACAAGCCGGCCCCCCTGGACCTGTCCCACGTGCGGCTCACGCCGGCCCAGCTGACCCTGGTGGATCGGCTCGCTGAGAACGGGCACAACGTCTGGGCCAGGGACAGGGTCCAGCAAGGCTGGACCTACAGCACCACCCAGGTGGGCACCCCCAGACCCACCTGGGAACCCCCAGACCCACCTGAGCACCCCCAGAACCCCAGAACACCCCAAACCTGGCCGGGGACACAAAAACAGCCACAAGGTCTGGGCCAGGGACAGGGTCCAGCAAGGCTGGACCTACAGCACCACCCAGGTGGGCACCCCCAGAACTCACCTGGGCACCCCCAGAACCCCAGAACACCCCAAACCTGGCCAGACACCCAAAACCAGCCACAAGGTCTGGGCCAGGGACAGGGTCCAGCAAGGCTGGAGCTACAGCACCACCCAGGTGGGCACCCCCAGAACTCACCTGAGCACCCCCAGAACTCACCTGAGCATCCCCAGACCCACCTGGGGACCCCCAGAACCCACCCGAGCACCCCCAGACCCATCCCAGAGACCCCCAGACCCACCTGAGCACCCCCAGAACACCCCAAACCCCATCAAGGGACCCCAAAAATCCCCCCCTTGTCCCCTTGTGTCCCCTTTCGGGGGTGTCCCCGTGTCCCCTTTTGGGGGTGTCCCCTTTTGGGGGTGTCCCCGTGTCCCCTTTTGGGGGTGTCCCCGTGTCCCCACCGCCCTGACCCCGCTGTCCCCGTGTCCCCAGGACATCAAGAACAAGAGGAACCCTCGGCTCGTGCCCTACAACCTCCTGGACGAGGGCACCAAGGCCACCAACAGGGAGAGCCTGTGCCAGGCCGTGAGGACCCTGCTGGGCTACGGCTACAACATCGAGCCCCCCGACCAGGACACGCGTGAGTGGGGCACGGGGGACTTTGGGGACACCTTGGGGACACCTTGGGGACATTTGGGGACATTCTGGGAGGGTTTGGAGGGTGCAGACCCTGCTGGGCTACGGCTACAACATCGAGCCCCCCGACCAGGACACGCGTGAGTGGGACACTTTGGGGACACCTTGGGGACATTTGGGGACACTTTGGGGACAGTTTGGGGACATTTGGGGACGTCCTGGGAGGGTTTGGAGGGTGCAGACCCTGCTGGGCTACAACATCGAGCCCCCCGACCAGGACACGCGTGAGTGGGGCACGGGGACACCTTGGGGACACCTTGGGGACACTTCGGGGACATTTGGGAACATTCTGGGAGGGTTTGGTGTCCTGTTTTGGGGTGCTGACCCCTCTATCTCCCCCAGCCTCCCAAGGAGCCGTTCCTGGGGCTCTCTGGGTCCCATTTTTGGGGCTCTCTGGGTGCGGTTTTGGGGCCGTTTTGGGGGCTCTCTGGGTCCCATTTTTGGGGCTCTCTGGGTGCGGTTTTGGGGCTGTTTTTGGGGTTCTCTGTGTGCTGTTTTTTGGGGCTCTGTGTCTCATTTTTGGGGCTCTGTGTCTCATTTTTGTGGCTCTCTGGGTGCAGTTTTGTGGCTCTCTGGGTCCCATTTTCGGGGCTCTCTGGGTCCCATTTTTGAGGTTCAATGTCCCATTTTTGGGGGTTCCATGTCCCATTTTCGGGGCTCTCTGGGTGCAGTTTTGGGGCTCTCTGGGTCCCATTTTCGGGACTCCCTGGGTCCCATTTTTGGGGTTCCATGTCTCATTTTCGGGGCTCTGACCCCTCTCTCCCCCCAGCCTCGCAGGGCGCCGTTCCCGGGGGTCCCCGAGCCCCCCGGCCGCGCCTGTTCCGTGCCGAGCGGGGCTCTCTGGGTCCCATTTTCGGGGCTCTCTGGGTGCAGTTTTGGGGCAGTTTTTGGGGTTCCATGTCCCATTTTCGGGGCTCTCTGGGTCTCATTTTTGGGGTTCCATGTCCCATTTTTGGGGCTCTCTGGGTCCCATTTTTGGGGCTCTCTGGGTCCCATTTTTGGGACTCTCTGGGTCTCATTTTTGGGGTTCCATGTCCCATTTTCGGGACTCTCTGGGTCCCATTTTTGTGGCTCTCTGGGTGCAGTTTTGTGGCTCTCTGGGTCCCATTTTTGGGGCTCTCTGGGTCCCATTTTGGGGGCTTTCTGGGTGCCATTTTTGGGGTTCCATGTCCCATTTTCGGGGCTCTCTGGGTGCAGTTTTGTGGCTCTCTGGGTCCCATTTTCGGGGCTCTCTGGGTGCCGTTTTTGGGGTTCCATGTCCCATTTTCGGGGCTCTCTGGGTCCCATTTTTGGGGTTCCATGTCCCATTTTCAGGGCTCTGACCCCTCTCTCCCCCCAGCCTCCCAAGGAGCCGTTCCCGGGGGTCCCCGAGCCCCCCGGCCGCGCCTGTTCCGTGCCGAGCGGGGCTCTCTGGGTCCCATTTTTGGGGCTCTCTGGGTCCCATTTTTGTGGCTCTCTGGGTCCCATTTTTGGGACTCTCTGGGTCCCATTTTCGGGGCTCTCTGGGTCCCATTTTTGTGGCTCTCTGGGTCCCATTTTTGGGGCTCTCTGGGTCCCATTTTCGGGGCTCTCTGGGTGCAGTTTTGGGGCTCTCTGGGTGCCGTTTTTGGGGTTCAATGTCCCATTTTCAGGGCTCTGACCCCTCTCTCCCCCCAGCCTCGCAGGGCGCCGTTCCCGGGGGTCCCCGAGCCCCCCGGCCGCGCCTGTTCCGTGCCGAGCGGGGCTGTGCCGTGCGCTCGGGCCGTTGGTATTTCGAGTTCGAGGCCGTGACCCCCGGTGAGATGAGGGTGGGCTGGGCCCGGCCTGGGCTCCGCCCCGACGTCGAGCTGGGAGCCGATGAGATGGCGTTTGTGTTCAACGGGCACCGGGTGAGACACCTGGGCACACCTGGGGACACCTGGGGACACACGGGGACACATGGGGACACTCAGAGACACCTGGGGACACTTGGGCACACCTGGGGACACATGGGGACACTCAGAGACACCTGGGGACACCTGGGCACACCTGGGGACAGCTGGGCACACATGGAGACACCTGGACATCGGCACACCTGGGGACACCTGGGGACACATGGGCACGCCTGGGGACACATGGGGACACTCAGAGACACACGGGGACAGCTGGGCACACCTGGGGACAGCTGGGCACACCTGGAGACACCTGGACATCGGCACACCTGGGGACACCTGGGGACACTCAGAGACACCTGGGCACACCTGGGGACACTCAGAGACGCCTGGGGACACATGGGGACACACGGGGACACCTGGACATCAGGATACCTGGACACACCTGGGGATAGCTGAGGACACTCAGGGACACCTGGGGACACCTGGACATCGGGACACCTGGGGACACATGGGCACAGCTGGGGACACTCAGAGACACCTGGGCACACCTGGGGACACCATTGACCTGGGGGGGACACTCGGGGACATGCAGGGGACACTTGGGGACGTGCAGGAACTCTGGGGGTCCCAGGGAAAGCTCTGGAGTCCCAATGGACTCAGGGGGTCCCCGAGTGTCCCCTGTGACCCCCCTGGTGTCCCTGCTGTCCCCTGTGACCCCTCCTGTCGCCGTGGTGTCCCCAGGCCCAGCGCTGGCACGTGGGGGGCGAGTCCTTTGGGCGCTCGTGGCAAGCTGGGGACGTCGTTGGTTGCCTCATCGACCTGGGCGAGTGCCACATGAGCTTCACCCTCAACGGGGAGGTGCTGATCGGGGACGGCGGCTCCGAGGTGGCCTTCAGGGACTTCGACGTGGGGGACGGTGAGGGGGACACCCACATTTGGGGTGGGGGGGCGACATCCCCGCCTCGGTGACAGGTTGGGGGGGGCGGGGAATGGTGGGAGGGGGGGAGTTTGGGGTGAGCAGGGGTGGGTTTGGGGGGGTTCGGAGGGGTCTGGGGGTGAGTTTAGGGGGTCTGGGGGGGTCTGGGGTGGGTTTAGGGGGTCTGGGATGGGTTTGGGGGGGTTTGGAGGGGTCTGGGGTGGATTTGGGGGAGTTTGAAGGGGTCTGGGGGTGAGTTTAGGGGGTCTGAGGTGGGTTTGGAGGGGTCTGGGGGCTCTGGGGATGGATGGGGGTCGCGATCCTGACCCCCCCCGTGTCCCCCCAGGCTTTGTCCCCGTGTGCAGCCTGGGTTTGGGCCAGGAGGGCCACCTGAACCTGGGCCAGGACGTTGGGGCTGGGGGCTCTGGGATGGGTCTGGAGGCTCAGAAATGAGTCTGGGGGCTCTGGGATGGGTGGGGGTCGCGATCCTCACTCCCCCCCGTGTCCCACCAGGCTTTGTCCCCGTGTGCAGCCTGGGTTTGGGCCAGGAGGGCCACCTGAACCTGGGCCAGGACGTTGGCACCCTGCGCTACTTCGGCATCTGCGGCCTCCAGGAGGGCTACGAGCCCTTCGCCATCAACATGAAACGGCCAATTGCCCTGTGGTTCAGCCACAGCCTGCCCCAGTTCATCCCAGTGCCCCCTGACCACCCCCAGCTCGAGGTGAGGGGTCCCCAGGGGGATTTGGAGTGCCCAGGGGGCTGGGATTGGGGGATTTGGGGGATTTGGGGTCCCCCATCGCCCTGTGGTTCAGCCACAGCCTGCCCCAGTTCATCCCAGTGCCCCCTGACCACCCCCAGCTCGAGGTGAGGGGTCTCCAGGGGGATTTGGGGTCCCCAGGGGGCTGGGATTGGGGGATTTGGGGGATTTGGGGGGCTGGGATTGGGGGATTTGGGGGGATTTTGGGGATTTGGGGTCCCCCATTGCCCTATGGTTCAGCCACAGCCTGCCCCAGTTCATCCCAGTGCCCCCTGACCACCCCCAGCTCGAGGTGAGGGGTCCCCGGGGGGATTTGGGGTCCCCAGGGGGTTGGGATTGGGGGATTTGGGGTCCCCAGGGGGCTGGGATTGGGGGATTTGGGGGATTTGGGGGGTTGGGATTGGGGGATTTGGGGGGATTTGGGGGATTTGGGGTCCCCCATTGCCCTGTGGTTCAGCCACAGCCTGCCCCAGTTCATCCCAGTGCCCCCTGACCACCCCCAGCTCGAGGTGAGGGGTCTCCAGGGGGATTTGGGGTCCCCAGGGGGCTGGGATTGGGGGATTTGGGGGATTTGGGGGGCTGGGATTGGGGGATTTGGGGGGATTTTGGGGATTTGGGGTCCCCCATTGCCCTATGGTTCAGCCACAGCCTGCCCCAGTTCATCCCAGTGCCCCCTGACCACCCCCAGCTCGAGGTGAGGGGTCCCCGGGGGGATTTGGGGTCCCCAGGGGGTTGGGATTGGGGGATTTGGGGTCCCCAGGGGGCTGGGATTGGGGGATTTGGGGGATTTGGGGGGTTGGGATTGGGGGATTTGGGGGGATTTGGGGGATTTGGGGTCCCCCATTGCCCTGTGGGTCAGCCACAGCCTGCCCCAGTTCATCCCAGTGCCCCCTGACCACCCCCAGCTCGAGGTGAGGGGGCTGGGGGGCTGGGACTGGGGGATTTGGGGTGCCCAGGGGGTGTCCCCAAATGTCCCCAAATGCCTCCCAGTGTCCCCAAATGTCCTGAAATGTCCCCAAATATCCCCGAAATGTCCCCGAAATGTCCCCAAACGTCCCCGTGTCCCCCCAGGTGACCCCCCTGGATGGCACCGTGGACTCCCCACCATGTGCCACCCCCCGAAATGTCCCCAAATGTCCCCAAATGTCCCCCAAATGTCCCCCAAATGTCCCCAAATGTCCCCCAAACGCCCCCCAATGTCCCCTTGTGCCCCCCAGGTGACCCGCCTGGACGGCACCGTGGACTCCCCCCCCATGTGCCACCCCCTGAATGTCCCCAAATGTCCCCCAAAATGTCCCCAACGTCCCCGAAATGTCCCCCAACGCCCCCCAATGTCGCCGTGTCCCCCCAGGTGACCCGCCTGGACGGCACCGTGGACTCCCCCCCCATGTGCCACCCCCTGAATGCCCCCAAATGTCCCCGAATGTCCCCCAAACGCCCCCCAACGTCCCCGTGTCCCCCCAGGTGACCCGCCTGGACGGCACCGTGGACTCCCCCCCCATGTGCCACCCCCCAAATGTCCCCAAATGTCCCCCAAATGTCCCCAAATGTCCCCCAAACGCCCCCCAACGTCCCCGTGTCCCCCCAGGTGACCCGCCTGGACGGCACCGTGGACTCCCCCCCGTGTCTCCGCCTGTGCCACCGCAGCTCGGGGACCCCCCCGCCCCCCCCGGAGCTGCTGTTCCTGCGCCTGAGCCTCCCGGTGCAGTTCCACTGCACCTTCCGCTGCACCCCCGGGACCACCCCCCTGCCCCAGGCGCCCCCCCCGGAGCCCCCCGAGGACCCCGAGCCCCTCTCGGAGTTCGAGCGGCTCCGGCGCTCGGCGGGAGCCCGGAATGCCGAGGGGGGGGAGGAGGGGGGCGCCGAGAAAGGAGGAGGAGGAGGAGGAGGAGGGGGTGGGGCACCCCAGGGTGGGGGTCCCGGGAAGGGGGGGGAGCAGCAGCAGCAGCAGCAGCAGCGAGGGGAGAACGAGAAGGACGCGACCACCGAGAAGAGCAAGACAAAGAGGGGGTGGGTGGGGGTCGGGGAGGGGGGGGGAGGGGGTGGTGGGGGGGTCCCCGGTCCTTGGGGGGCACCAAAAGGGGGTCCCTGATCCTTGGGGGGCACCAAAAGGGGGCGGTGGGTGTTGGTGGGGGGGGTCCCTGATCCTTGGGGGGCGCCAAAAGGGGGTCCCTGATCCTTGGGGGGCACCAAAATGGGGCGGTGGGTGTTGGTTGGGGGGTCCCCGATCCTTGGGGGGCACCAAAAGGGGGTTCCTGATCCTTGGGGGGCACCAGAAGGGGGTCCCTGATCCTTGGGGGGCACCAAAATGGGGTGGTGGGTGTTGGTGGGGGGGTCCCCGATCCTTGGGGGGCACCAAAATGGGGTCTCCAATCACTGAGGGTCCCCAAAATGGGGTGGTGGGTATGGGTGGGGGGGTCCCTGATCTTTGGGGGGCACCAAAAGGGGGTCCCCGATCCTTGGGGGTCCCCAAAAGGGGGTGACCCCCATCCTGGGGGGGGTCTCCCATCCCCGAGGGTCCCCAAAATGGGGTGACCCCCATCCTGCCCACCCAGCCAAGGGGTGCTGGTGTTTTGGGGGTCCCTGAGGGTCACACGATTGGGGTGACGCCCCCCCCCCCGCCCCCCTCCCCAGGTTCCTGTTCAAGGGCAGGAAGACCCCGTTCACGCCCCCCCCCGCGCCCCCCCCCGTGCCGAGGCTGGAGGAGGACGTGGTGCCCGACGAGAGGGACGACCCCGAGGTCATCATGAACACCACCACGGTAGGGACCCCAAAAACACCCCAAAAACTATCCCAAAACAGCCCCCAAAACCCATCCCAAAACAGCCCCAAAACAGCCCTAAACCCATCCCAAAACAGCCCCAAAACAGCCCTAAAAACCATCCCAAAAACATCCCAAAAAAACATCCCTAAACCATCCCTAAAAGAGCCCCAAAACAGCCCTAAAAACCATCCCAAAAACACCTGAAAAATCATTCCAAAAACCATCCCAAAAACCCTCCCAAAAGCACCTCAAAAACCATCCCCAAAAAACCATCCCAAAATCCCCAAAACACCTTAAAACCATCCCCAAAACCCCAAAAACACCTCAAAATCCAGCCCAAAAACAGCCCAAAACCACCCCAAAACACCCCTAACCTTAACCCCCGTGTCCCTGTCCCCGTGTCCCTGTCCCCATGTCCCTGTCACTGTCCCCGTGTCCCTGTCCCCATGTCCCTGACAATGTCCCCGTGTCCCTGTCCCCGTGTCCTTGTCCCAGTCCCTGTCCCCGTTCCCGTGTCCCTGTCCCCGTGTCCCCATGTCCCCATTCCATGTCCCTGTCCCCGTGTCCCTGTCATTGTCCCCGTGTCCCTGTCCCCGTGTCCCTGTCCCTGTCATTGTGCCCGTGTCCCTGTCATTGTCCCCATGTCCCCGTGTCCCTGTCCCCGTGCCCCTGTCCCTATGTCCCTGTCATTGTCCCCATGTCCCTAACGGTGTCCCCGTGTCCCTGTCCCTGTCCCCATGTCCCTGACGGTGTCCCCATGTCCCTAACGGTGTCCCCGTGTCCCTGACGGTGTCCCCATGTCCCTGACGGTGTCCCCATGTCCCTGACGGTGTCCCCGTGTCCCTGTCCCTGTCCCCATGTCCCTGACGGTGTCCCCATGTCCCTGACGGTGTCCCCGTGTCCCTAACGGTGTCCCCGTGTCCCTGTCCCTGTCCCCATGTCCCTGACGGTGTCCCCATGTCCCCCTGTCCCCGTGTCCCTGTCCCCGTGTCCCTGTCATTGTCCCCGTGTCCCTGACGGTGTCCCCTGTCCCCAGTACTATTTCTCGGTGCGCCTGTTCGCGGGTCAGGAGCCGGCAGTGCCTGTCCCTGTCCCCGTGTCCCTGTCCCTGTCCCCGTGTCCCTGACGGTGTCCCCATGTCCCTGACGGTGTCCCCGTGTCCCTGACGGTGTCCCCTGTCCCCAGTATTATTTTTCAGTGCGCCTGTTCGCGGGTCAGGAGCCGGGCAGTGCCTGTCCCTGTCCCCGTGTCCCTGTCCCCATGTCCCCGTGTCCCTGTCCCCCTGTCCCTGTCCCCGTGTCCCTGTCCCTGTCCCCATGTCCCTGACGGTGTCCCCGTGTCCCTGACGGTGTCCCCGTGTCCCTGTCCCCGTGTCCCTGTCCCTGTCCCCGTGTCCCTGACGGTGTCCCCTGTCCCCAGTACTATTTTTCAGTGCGCCTGTTCGCGGGTCAGGAGCCGGGCAGTGCCTGTCCCTGTCCCCCTGTCCCTGTACCCGTGTCCCTGACGGTGTCCCCGTGTCCCTGACGGTGTCCCCATGTCCCCCTGTCCCTGTCCCCGTGTCCCTGTCATTGTCCCCGTGTCCCTGACGGTGTCCCCATGTCCCCCTGTCCCTGTCCCCGTGTCCCTGTCCCCGTGTCCCTGACGGTGTCCCCGTGTCCCTGACGGTGTCCCCGTGTCCCTGACGGTGTCCCCTGTCCCCAGTATTATTTTTCAGTGCGCCTGTTCGCGGGTCAGGAGCCGGGCAGTGCCTGGGTGGGTTGGGTCACCCCCCACTTCCACCAGCACGACCCCGAGTTCGAGCTGGGCCGGGTCCGCAGCGTCACCGTCACCATGGGCGACGAGAGGGGCAACGTGCACGACAGGTACCCTAAAATGGGGACCCCAGAGTGGGGACCCCCAAAACGAGACCCTGAAATGGGGACCCCAGAGTGGGGACCCTGAAATGGGGACCCTGAAATGGGGACCCTGAAATGGGGACCCCAGAGTGGGGACCCTAAAATGGGACCCTGAAATGGGACCCCGAAATGGGGACCCCAGAGTGGGGACCCTGAAATGGGGACCCCAGAATGGGGACCCTGAAATGGGACCCCGAAATGGGACCCTGAAATGGGACCCCGAAATGGGGACCCCGAAGTGGGAATCTTAAATGGGAATCCTGAACGGGACCCCTAAAATGGGACCCCAAAGTGGGGACCCGAAATGGGAATCCTAAATGGGACCCCAAAACAGGACCCTAAAGGGGACCCCAAAGCGATCCTAAAATGGGAATCCTAAAATGTGAATCCTAAAATGGGACCCTAAATGTGATCCCAAAATGGGATCCCCAAATGGGATTTTTTTGGGGGGGTCCTGAGGGTTTCACCCCCTTTTTTCCCCCCCCCCAGCATCAAACGCAGCAACTGCCCCATGGTGTGGGGTTTTTTTTGGGGGGGTGTCTCACCCCTTATTTCCCCCCAATATCGAGCCCAGGAAATGCCCCAGGACTTGGGGGATTTTTTTTGGGGGGGTCCTGGGGGGTCTCACCCCCCTTTTTTTTTTTTTTTTTTTTTTTTTTTTTTTCCCCCCAGCATCAAACGCAGCAACTGCTACATGGTGTGGGGGGGGGAGTTTGCAGCCCCCGCCCAGCAGGCCCGGGTGTCCCACACGGACCTGGTCATTGGCTGCCTGGTGGACCTGGCCACGGGGCTCATGACCTTCACAGCCAACGGCAAGGAGATCAACACCTTCTTCCAGGTGAGCTGGGACCCCTCCCCAGCTGAGATTTGGGGGGGGTCCATTCCCAGGTGAGGTTTTGGGGGGGTCCCCACCCCATCCTGGGGGTCTCACAGTGCAGCAAAGAGATCAACACCTTCTTCCAGGTGAGCTGGGACCCATCCCCAGGTGAGATTTTGAGGGGGATCCCATCCCCAGGTGAGATTTTGGGGGTATTCCCATCCCCAGGTGATGTTTTTTAGGGGTATCCCATCCCCAGGTGATGTTTTTTAGGGGGATCCCATCCCCAGGTGAGATTTTGAGGGGGTCCCCATCCCCAGGTGATGTTTTTTAGGGGGATCCCATCCCCAGGTGAGGTTTTTGGCGTGGTCCCAGCCCACCCTGGGGGTCCCAGCCCACCCCTGGGGGGTCTCACCGTGCCATTTTCACGCAGGTGGAGCCCAACACCAAACTGTTCCCGGCCGTTTTCGTGCAGCCCACCACCCAAAACGTGCTGCAGTTCGAGCTGGGCAAGCTCAAGGTGAGCTTTGGGACCCCCACCCATGAATTTGGGGTGTGGGGAGAGGCGCACCTGGGAGCAGGAGGGGCCTCCAGGTGTAACGAGGAGGGGTTTGGGGCAGAATTTTGGGTGACCCAAGGACTCCTGGTGGTCTCTGACGCCCCCGTTTGTGCCTGCCCAGAACATCATGCCCATCTCGGCTGCCATGTTCAGCAGCGAGAGGCAGAACCCGGCCCCCCAGTGCCCGCCCAGGTTGGTGATCCAGCACCTGAGCCCCGTCACCTGGAGCAGGATGCCCACGGAGTACCTGGGCACGGAGAGCGCCCGGCTGGGCGAGCGCCAGGGCTGGGCCGTGGAGTGCTCCGAGCCCCTGCAGATGATGGCCCTGCACATCCCCGAGGAGGACAGGTGGGCACAGCCAGGTACACCTGGGCACAGCCAGGGCACACCTAGGGACAGGCAGGTACACCTGGGCACAGCCAGGGACAGCCAGGGCACACCTAGGGACAGGCAGGTACACCTGGGCACACCTAGGGCACACCTGGCTGTGTGAGTGCTCCGAGCCCCTGCAGATGATGGCCCTGCACATCCCTGAGGAGGACAGGTGGGCACAGCCAGGTACACCTGGGCACAGCCAGGGCACACCTAGGGACAGGCAGGTACACCTGGGCACAGCCAGGGACAGCCAGGTACACCTGGGCACAGCCAGGGACAGCCAGGGCACACCTAGGGCACACCTGGCTGTGTGAGTGCTCCGAGCCCCTGCAGATGATGGCCCTGCACATCCCCGAGGAGGACAGGTGGGCACAGCCAGGTACACCTGGGCACAGCCAGGGCACACCTAGGGACAGGCAGGTACACCTGGGCACAGCCAGGGCACATCTAAGGACACCCAGGGACATTCAGGGACACCCAGGGCAGACCTGGGCACACCCAGGGCACACCTGGACACAGCCAGGGCACACCTAGGGACACTCAGGGACAGCCAGGGCGCACCTGGGCACACCCAGGGACACCTTGGGGTCCCATCCCAGGTGTCCCACCCCATCCCAACTTCCCATCCACCCCTCACCTGCCCCCAAAAAACAACCCCCTCCAGGTGCATCGACATCCTGGAGCTGTGGGAGCGCCAGGATCTGCTGCAGTTCCAGTGCCACACCCTGCGCCTCTACTGCGCCGTGTGCGCCCTGGGCAACAACCGCGTGGCCCACGCCCTGTGCAGCCACGTGGACCAGGCTCAGCTCCTGTTCGCCATCGAGAGCCCCGAGCTGCCGGGCCCGCTGCGGGCCGGCTACTACGACCTGCTGCTAGCCATGCACCTGGACTCGGCACAGCGAGCGCGCTCGTCCATGAGCGCCGAGTTCATCGTGCCCATCACCGAGGCCACCCGCGGCATCGCCCTCTTCCCCGGCGGGGGTCGCTGCCCGGGACCACCTGGGGTGGGGCCCAGCGCGTGTTTGAGACCCCAGCCCCATTTCTCGGAGCCGTGTTTCATCCGCGCCGCGGGCGGCGGGGGGCGGGCGCCGCTCAGCCCGGCTATCCCGCTGCACGAGTTGGGGGCCAAGGCCATGAGGATGTTGGCCGAGGCGGTGGCCGGTGGTGGCCCCCACGCCCGGGACCCCGTGGGGGGAAGCGTGGAGTTCCAGTTGGTGCCCGTGCTCAAACTGGTGTCGGCGTTGCTGGCGGTGGGAGCGCTGGGAGACGAGGACGTGAGGAGGGTGCTGAGGATGATCGAGCCCCGAGTGTTCGGGGATGGCAGGAGGGACGGCAAGGAGGAGCAGGAGGAGGAGGAGGAGGAGGAAGGGATGAAGGCCATCGAGGCTGGCGAACAGGAGGATGAGGAGGCAAAGAGGAAAAAGGCCATCGAGGCTGGAGAGGAGGAGGAGGAGGAAGAAGAGGAAGTGAGGAGGAGGAAGGCCATCGAGGCTGGAGAGCTGCAGGAGGAGGAGGAGGATGAGGAGGAGGCCAGGAGGACGAAGGCCATTGAGGCCGAGGAGGGGCAGCAGGAGGAGGAGGAGGAGAAGGAGGAGGAGGAGGAAGAGCTGGAGGAGGGGCTGCTGCAGATGAAGCTGCCGGAGTCGGTGAAGCTGCAGGTGAGGGGGGGGGGGGGGGCGCGGTTTGTGTCCCCTCTCTGTGTCCCCAATGCCCCAATAGCCCAAATATCCCCAGTGTCCCCAATATCCCAAATATCTCTGATGTCCCCAGTGTCCCAATAGCCCAAATATCCCCAGTGTTCCCAAATGTCCCCAATGTTCTCAATGTCCCCAATATCCCAAATATGTCTGATGTCCCCAATGTCCCAAATATCTCTGATGTCCCCAGTGTCCTCAATGTCCCCAATGCCCCAATATCCCAAATATCCCCAGTGTTCCCAAATGTCCCCAATGTTCTCAGTGTCCCCAATATCCCAAATATCCCTGATCTCCCCCAGTGCCCCCAATGTCCCCAATGTCCCCACAGATGTGCCACCTGCTGCAGCACCTGTGTGAGCGGGAGCTGCAGCACCGCGTCGGGGGTCCCAGTGTCCCCAGTGTCCCCAATGTCCCCATGTCCCCGCAGATGTGCCACCTGCTGCAGCACCTGTGTGAGCGGGAGCTGCAGCACCGCGTCGAGGCCATCGTGGCCTTCTCGGAGCGCCACGTGCAGCGGCTGCAGCGCGACCAGCGGCGCCGCTACGGGCGCCTGATGAGAGCCCTGACCATGACAGCGGCTGAGACCGCCCGGAGAACGCGGGAGTTCCGCTCCCCTCCTCAGGAACAGGTGGGGACAGACAGGGGACAGTGAGGGGACAGACAGGGGACACTGCAGGGACAGTGAGGGGACAGCCTGGGGACACTGCAGGGACAGTGAGGGGACACTGCAGGGACATGTACAGAGGGTGGTGGCTGCAGGATGAACACTGAACTTGTGTCCCCCTGTCCTTGTGTGTCCCCGTGTCCCTGTGTGTCCCCTGTCCCCGTGTCCCTGTGTGTCCCCTGTCCCTGTGTGTCCCCTGTCCCTGTGTGTCCCCCTGTCCCTGTGTCCCCCTGTCCCCGTGTCCCCTGTCCCCAGATCAACATGCTGATGCAGTACAAGGCAGGGGCTGAGGATGAGGAGTGTCCCGTGCCTGGGGACATCCGGGACGAGCTGCTGGACTTCCACAATGACCTGCTGGCCCACTGTGGTGAGGGGAGGGGACAGGGACACCCCCGGGGCTTGGGGACAACCCCAGGGGCGTGGGGACATCTCCAGAGGCTTGGGGACACTCCCTGGTCTTGGGGACACCCCCAGGGGAATTGGGATCTCCCCAGGGCATTGGGACCCCCAAATTTGGGACCCCAAAACCCGCTGGGACTCCCCTTGGGGACATGGGGACACCCCTGTGACCCCCCCCCACCGTGTCCCCCCCCTCCCCAGGTGTCGAGCTGGCGGAGGAGGAAGAGGAGGAGGAGGAGGAGACGTCGCTGAGGCAGAGGCTGATGGGGCTGGTGCAGAAATTCGTGGGGGTCCGGGGACCCCCAAAAGAAGAGGAGACCACCCCCGAGGAGCCCCCGGTGCCCAGTGAGGAGGGGACGGGGGGGTGGGGAGGTGGGGGGGACAGGGACACTTGGGACAACGAGTGGCCTCAAGGTGCCGAGCAGGGTGTGGCACCTGTGCCAGGTGATGCTGGAGCTGATCTGGAGGAGCTTGGGACAGTGTTCCCAATGTCCTCACTGGGGACAATGACAATGTCCCCACTGTCCCCAGGCACTCTCCAGGAGCTGATATTCCCAGACCATGGTGCACTGGGCCCAGGAGTCACTGTGTCCCCAATGTCCCCAGTGTCCCCAGTGTCATTGTCCCCAATCCCAGGCACTCTCCAGGAGCTGATATCCCAGACCATGGTGCACTGGGCCCAGGAGTCACTGTGTCCCCAGTGTCCCCAATGTCCCCAATGTCCCCAATGTCATTGTCCCCAATCCCAGGCACTCTCCAGGAGCTGATATCCCAGACCATGGTGCAACTGGGCCCAGGAGTCACTGTGTCCCCAATGTCCCCAATGTCCCCACTGTCCCCAGGTACCCTCCAGGAGCTGATATCCCAGACCATGGTGCACTGGGCCCAGGAGTCGTTCATCCAGAGCCCAGCCCTGGTTCGAGCCATGTTCAGCCTCCTGCACCGCCAGTACGACGCCCTGGGCGAGCTGGGCCGGGCCCTGCCCAAGGCTTACGCCATCAAGTGCCACCTCGGTGCCCGACACCACGGCCCTGCTCGAGTGCCTGGGCCAGATCCGCTCCCTGCTCATCGTGCAGATGGGCCCCGAGGAGGAGAACCTCATGATCCAGAGCATTGGGTGAGCGGGGTGGTGTCACCTGTGTCACCTGTGTTATCATTGTGTCACCTGTGTCATCATTGTGTCACCTGTGTCATCATTGTGTCACCTGTGGGTCCCCTCCCCCGTGTCATCATGGTGCAGATGGGCCCCGAGGAGGAGAACCTCATGATCCAGAGCATTGGGTGAGCGGGGTGGTGTCACCTGTGTCACCTGTGTCATCATTGTGTCACCTGTGTGTCCCCTCCCCGTGTCATCATGGTGCAGATGGCCCCGAGGAGGAGAACCTCATGATCCAGAGCATTGGGTGAGCGGGGTGGTGTCACCTGTGTCACCTGTGTCATCATTGTATCACCTGTGTGTCCCCATCCAGCATCCTGAGAACCCCCTGAACGCCCCAGACCTGCCCCTGAACACCCCAAATCCCACTCTGGACACCCCAAATCCCACTCTGGACACCCCAAATCCCACTCTGCATGTCCCATATCTCACCTGAGCTCCCCCAGGTGACCCCCCCACATCGTGCCCCCCCCCCCCTCCAGGAACATCACGAACAACAAGGTGTTCTACCAGCGCCCCAGATCCCACCTGAGCACCCCCAATCTGCCCCTGAACACCCCATAACCCCCTCCCAGCCCCCCAGGTGACCCCCCCACGGTGCCCCCCCAGGAACATCATGAACAACAAGGTGTTCTACCAGCACCCCAACCTGATGCGGGCCCTGGGCATGCACGAGACCGTGATGCAGGTGATGGTCAGTGTGCTGGGAGGTGGAGAGTCCAAGGTGAGCCCCACCCCCACCCCCGGGACCCCCCTGGGACCCCCCCCGGGACCCCCCCTGACCCCCCGGGCCCCCCCAGGAGATCCGGTTCCCCAAGATGGTGACGAACTGCTGCCGCTTCCTCTGCTACTTCTGCCGCATCAGCCGCCAGAACCAGCGCTCCATGTTCGACCACCTGGGCTACCTGCTGGAGAACAGCGGCATCGGCCTGGGTGAGACCCCCCCGGGACCCCCCCGTGTCCCTGGTGTCACCCCTGTCCCAACCCTGTCACCCCCCGTGTCCCCACTGCCACCCCTGTCCCCTCTGTGCCACCCCCTGTCCCCCCCCGTGTCACCCTCACCTGGGCTACCTGCTGGAGAACAGCGGCATCGGCCTGGGTGAGACCCCCCCGGGACCCCCCCGTGTCCCTGGTGTCACCCCTGTCCCCTCTGTGCCACCCCCTGTCCCCCCCGTGTCACCCCCTGTCTGCTTCATGTCACCCCCACCTGGGCTACCTGCTGGAGAACAGCGGCATCGGCCTGGGTGAGACCCCCCAGAACACACCTGGGACCCCCCCCGTGTCCCCACTGCCACCCCCATCCTGTCCCTGTCACCCCCTGTCCCCTCCTGTCACCTTTAGGGTCCTGTCTGTCGCCTTGAGGGGGGATCTCTGCCCCCCCAGTTTGTCACCTGTGTGTCCCCCCCCCAGGTATGCAGGGCTCCACCCCCCTGGACGTGGCGGCCGCCTCGGTCATCGACAACAACGAGCTGGCGCTGGCCCTGAAGGAGCAGGACCTGGAGAAGGTGGGGACACCCCGTGGTGTCACCTGTGTGTCCCCTGTGTGTCCCCTGTGTGTCCCTGTCCCCTCACCTGTGCCCAGGTGAGCGAGCTGTGCTCTGCAGAGCTGCCCCAACCGCTGCTGTACCCCAAAATCCTCCATGTCCCCTGATGTCACCTGATGTCCCTGATGCCACCTGTGCCAGGTGGTGACCTACCTGGCGAGCTGTGGGCTGCAGAGCTGCCCCATGCTGCTGGCCAAGGGCTACCCCGACATCGGCTGGAACCCCTGTGGGGGTGAGAAGTACCTGGACTTCCTTCGCTTCGCTGTCTTTGTCAACGGTGAGAGACCCCCAGGTGTCCCCCAGGTGTCCCTCAGGTGTCCCCAGGTCACCTCAAAGGGGTCCCTGTGTCCCCACCTGGCAGCACTGCCTGGATTTCCTGTGCTTTGTCACTGCCCAGAGATCCCCAGGTGTCCCTTAGGTGTCTCCAGGTGTCCCCAGGTGTCCCTCAGGTGTCCCCAAGGTGTCCCCAAGGTGTCCCTCAGGTGTCCCTGGGTGTCCCCAAGGCATCCCCAGGTGTTCCTCAGGTGTCCCCTGGTCCCCTCCTGTGGGTCTGTGTTTTGGAGATGCCTTTTAGGGATCCCTGTGACTTTTGGGGTCATTTTTGGGTCCCATTCCCTCAGGAGAGAGCGTGGAGGAGAACCCAGTTTGAGGGTGTGGCTGTGGGGGTTTGGGGGTTTTAGGGTTCCCCGTTTCAGGATTTTTCTGGGGTTTTTATTTTGGGGATTTTGGGGTGTCCCTGTGACTTTTGGGGTCCCATTGTTCAGGAGAGAGCGTGGAGGAGAACGCCAGCGTGGTGGTGAGGCTGCAGATCCGGGGATCCCTGTGCTGGGGGATTTAGGGTTCCCCGTTTCAGGATTTTTCTGGGTTGTTATTTTGGGGGATTTTGGGGTGTCCCTGTGACTTTTGGGGTGCCATCGTTCAGGGGAGAGCGTGGAGGAGAACGCCAACGTGGTGGTGAGGCTGCTGATCCGGCGTCCCGAGTGCTTTGGGCCGGCGCTTGAGGGGCGAGGGGGGCAGCGGGCTCCTGGCGGCCATCCAGGACGCCCTGAGCATCGCCCAGGACCCGGCCCGGGACGGGCCCAGCGGCCGCAGGGAGAGGAGACCGTGAGGAGTGGGGTGGGATTGGGGTGGGATGGGATTGGGGGTGGGATTGGGATGGAATTGGGGTTGGGATTGGATGGGATTGGGATGGGGACCCAGCCCGGGATGGGCCCAGCAGCCGCAGGGAGAGGAGACCGTGAGGAATGGGGTGGGATTGGGGTTGGGATGGGATTTGGGTTGGGTTGGGATTGGGGTTGGGATTGGGATTGGGGACTGGGGACCTGGCACAGGACAGGCCCAGTGGTCTCAGGGAGAGGAGACTGTGAGGAATGGGGTGGGATTGGGGTTGGGATGGGATTGGGATGTGAATGGGATTGGGAATAGGATGGGAATGGGATTGGGATTGGGATGGGAATGGGAATGGGAAATGGGAATGGGATGGGAATGGGAATGGGATTGGGATTGGGATGGGGTGAGGATCAGGACGAGGATGATGAGAAACAAGAGGAGATGAAGGCAGCACAGAACAGCAAGGGAGCTGTGAACGGATGGGGGGACAGCAATGGGGTGATGATGATGATGATGATGACACTGGGACCGTGTGAGGGGACCCCCCCAAACCCCTCTAAACCCCTCCCTGACCCCCCAGCTTCGGCCCCGAGGAGCCCCCCGAGGAGAACCGAGTCCACCTGGGCCACGCCATCATGTCCTTCTACGCCGCCCTCATCGACCTGCTGGGCCGCTGCGCCCCCGAGATGCACGTACGGCCCTGGGGGGGGGTCTGGGGGGTCCTGGGGGGGTCAGGATTTGGGGTGTGACCCCTCCCCAATCCTGTGTGACCCCCCCCGTCCCCCCACAGCTGATCCAGGCGGGGAAAGGCGAGGCCTTGAGGATCCGGGCGATCCTGCGCTCGCTCGTCCCGCTCGAGGACTTGGTGGGGATCATCAGCCTCCCCCTGCAGATCCCGGCGCTGGGGAAAGGTGGGGAGAGGTCCCCAAAATCGGGGAGGGGTCCCCAAAACCGGGGAGGGGTCACTGGGATGGGGGGACACCCCAAAATGGGGTCACTGGGATGGGGGACACCCCAAAATGAGGGGACCTGGTGGGGATCATCAGCCTTCCCCTGCAGATCCCAGCGCTGGGGAAAGGTGGGGAGAGGTCCCCAAAATCGGGGAGGGGTCCCCAAAACCGGGGAGGGGTCACTGGGATGGGGGACACCCCAAAATGGGGTCACTGGGATGGGGGACACCCCAAAATGGGGGGACCTGGTGGGGATCATCAGCCTCCCCCTGCAGATCCCAGCGCTGGGGAAAGGTGGGGGGGGGGTCCCCAAAACTGGGGAGGGGTCCCAAAACCGGGGAGGGATTCCCAAAACTGGGGGGGGGGGGGGGGGGGGGGGGGAATTTGAATTTGGGGGTGTCTGGGGACTTTTGGGGTCCCCCTGAATTTTGGGGTCTCCCAGATGGGAACGTGGTGGAGCCCCCCGTGGCCACCAGCCAGGCTTGGGGGGCTCTGGGGATTCCAGGATTTTGGGGAATTCCAGGATTTTGGGGGGAATTCCAGGATTTTGGGGGATTA
>NC_142277.1:506799-577793 GCF_052056855.1 Sturnus vulgaris
TGGGACCCCCTAAACTTGTGGGGACACCCTTGGGACCCTCTGGGACACCCCGGGACCCCCTAAACCTGGGGGACACCTCTGGGACCCTCTGGGACCCCCCTAAACTTGTGGGACACCCCAGGGACCCCCCCCAGACTTGTGGGACACCCTAAATCTCCTCTGTCCCCCCCCAAAATCTGTTCCCCCCAAATCTTCTCTATCCCCCTCCAAATCTCTGTTGTACCCCCCAAAATTTCCTCTTATCTCCCAAAATTTCCTCTGTTCCCCCCCCCAAAATTTCCTCTGACCCCCCAAAATTTCCTCTGACCCCCCAAAATCTCCTCTAATCCCCCCAAAACCTCTGTCCCCCCCCCAGATCCAGAACAATTGGACTTTCGGGGAGGCCGTGGATGAAGAAGCCAAAACCCACCCCATGCTGAGACCCTACAAAACCTTTTCTGAGAAGGTACCAGGACCCCCCAGGACCCCCCAAAACCCCGGGGGCACCCCAAAAACCCAGGGGGGGCACCCCAAAACCCCCCCCCCCCCCCAGGACCAGGTGGCCACCAAAGCCACACTGGGAGCCCCCTCAGCCCCTTCCCTCCTCTTCCTCATGGATCCCCCCGGGTTTTTTGGGGATCCCCCCGATTTTGGGGGACCCCCCTGAACCTCCCCCCGGTTTTTGGGGTCCCCCCCAGGACAAGGAGATTTACCGGTGGCCCATCAAGGAGTCCCTCAAGGCCATGCTGGCCTGGGAGTGGACGGTGGAGAAGGCGAGGGAGGGCGAGGACGAGAGGACGGAGAAGAAGAAAACCCGAAAAATCTCCCAGAGTGCTCAGGTGAGACCCCAAAAACACCTGGGGGAACCCCAAAAACACCTGGGGGAACCCCAAAAACACCTGGGGGAACCCGAAAAACAGCTGGAGGGGACCCCAGAAACACCTGGGAGAGGTTTGGGGGGTGGAGAAGGCGAGGGAGGGGGAGGATTTGAGGACGGAGAAGAAGAAAACCCAAAAAATCTCCCAGAGTGCTCAGGTGAGACCCCAAAAACACCTGGGGAACCCCAAAAACACCTGGGGGAGACCCCAAAAACACCTGGGGAACCCCAAAATTACCTGAGGGGGGACCCAAAAAACACCTGGGGAACCCCAAAATTACCTGGGGAGGGAAAGGGGTGAACCCCAAAATTACCTGGGGGAGATTTGGGGGGGGATCAGGGGTGTGGAGAAGCCCAAAATCACCTGGGAAAGGTGGGGGGGGGGACCCCAAAATCACCTGGAGGGGTTGTGGGGGGGTCAATGGGGACACCCCCAAAAATTTTGGGGTCCCCCTGAGCCCCTCCTTGTCCCCCCCAGGCCACCTACGACCCCTCCCACGGGTACAGCCCCCAGCCCGTGGACCTGAGTGGGGTCACCTTGTCCAGGGAGCTGCAGGTGAGGACCCCAAATGTCCCCAAAATGTCCCGAAATGTCCCGAAATCCCTCCCACTGTCACCCCAGTGTCCCAAAATGTCACCCCAGTGTCCCAAATCCCCCCTAAATCCCCCCTAAAACCACCCCAAATCCTCCCAAATTCCCCCAAATCCCCCTAAAACCACTCAAAATTTCCCCCAAAATCCCCCCATATCCACCCCAAATCCCCCAAATCCTCCTAAAACCACCCCAAATCCCCCAAATTTCCCCCTAAACCCCCCCCAAATCCCCCCCAGGCCATGGCAGAGCAGTTGGCTGAGAATTACCACAACACCTGGGGCCGAAAGAAGAAACTGGAGCTGGAGGCCAAGGGTGAGAGAGAGATCCCTCCCCAAATTTGGGGGTGTCCAGGGTGTTGATCTGGGGGTCCCAAGGCTGATTTTGGGGGTTCCAAAGCTGATTTGGGGGGGGGTTCCAGGGCTGATTTTGGGGAGGTTCCAAGGCTGATTTTGGGGGGGTTTCCAAAGCTGATTTTGGGTCTTCCAGGGCTGATTTTGGGGGGGGTTCCAGGGCTGATTTTGGGGGGGTTTCAAAGCTGATTTTGGGGGGGTTTCCAATCTGATTTTGGGGTTCAGGGGGGGGCTCCCACCCGCTCCTGGTGCCCTATGACACCCTGACGGCCAAGGAGAAGGCTCGGGATCGGGAGAAGGCGCAGGAGCTGCTCAAATTCCTGCAGCTGCACGGATACGCCGTGACCCGGTGAGGGGGGACCCCAAAATCCACCTGGGACACCCCAAAAAACCCACCCTGAAATCCTATCCCAAAATACCCACCCGGGGAATCCCAAAAAACTCCTGGGGGACCCCAAAATCCACCTGGGACACCCCAAAAACCCACCTGGGGAACCCCAAAAACCCACCCTGAAATCCCACCCTGAAATGCCCACCCGGGGAATCCCAAAATCCACAGAGGGACCCCAAAACCTGGGGGTGACCCCAAGATTTGCAGGGGAGCCTGGACATGGGGGAGTGGAGGGGGGAGATTTGGGGGGATCAGGAGGGGATTTTGGGAAGGGGGAGCTGATTTTTGGGGGGGGATTTTGGGGAGGGAGTGCCGATTTTGGGGGGGATTTTGGGGAGGGGGAGCCGATTTTGGGGAGGGGGAGCTGATTTTTGGGGGGGATTTTGGGGAGGGGGAGCTGATTTTGGGGAGGGGGTGCTGATTTTTGGGGGGTCCCCCCTCAGGGGGCTCAAGGACATGGAGCTGGACACTTCGTCCATCGAGAAACGTTTCGCCTTCGGGTTCCTGCAGCAGCTGCTGCGCTGGATGGACATCGCCCAGGAGTTCATTGCACACCTGGGTGAGACCCCAAAATCCCATCAGGACACCCCCAAATCCCCGAGGGACACCCCCAAATCCCAGAGGACCCCCCCCCTGAACCCCGTTTTTCCCCCAGAGGCCGTGGTCAGCAGCGGGAGGGTGGAGAAATCCCCCCACGAGCAGGAAATCAAATTCTTCGCCAAGGTTTGGGGGGACCCCGAAAAAAGGGGGGGGGAACAGACCCCAAAAATGGGACTGGACACCCCAAAAAAGGGGGGACAGACCCCAAAAAAGAGGGGACAGACCCCAAAAAGAGGATGGGACACCCGAAAAAGGGGATGGGACACCCCAGAAAAGGGGGGACAGGTGGGTCCCCTGCAGGTGCTTTGGGGTGTCTATGGAATATTTGGGTTTTTTGGGATCTTTGTGGGGTTTTTGGGGTTCTGACAGGTTTGGGGAGCTCTTTATGGGTTGTTTCGGGTTCTCTGTGGGGTTTTGGGGTCCGGGGTCCCTCTGACCCCCCCTGTGCCCCCCAGATTTTGCTGCCCCTCATCAATCAATATTTCCACAACCACTGCCTGTACTTCCTGTCCACCCCAGCCCAGGTGCTGGGCAGCGGCGGCCACGCCTCCAACAAGGAGAAGGAGATGATCACCAGGTGGGACCCCCCAAAAAAATCCCACCCCACAACCCCCAGAACCCCAAATCCCCAAAATCCCCCTTACATCCTTTCCCTGGGGGGTTTGGGGGATTTAGGGACCCCCCTTTTGTGTCCCCTCCCTGGAGGATTTGGGGACCCCCAGAACCCCCAAATCCCCCTCATGGGGTTCCCTAAACCCCAAATTTCCCCTTGAATCCCCTCTCTGGGGATTTGGGGGTTTTGGGGACCCCCCCCTGACCCCCAAATCCCCCCCCAGCCTGTTCTGCAAATTGGCCGCGCTCGTCCGGCACCGAGTGTCTCTGTTCGGTAACTGGGAGCACTGGGAGGGACTGGGGGGACACTGGGAGGGCACTGGGGGACACTGGGAGGGACTGGGAGGGCACTGGGGGGACGCTGGGGACATTGGGGGTCACTGGGAGAGACTGGGGGGGCACTGGGGACACTGTGGGGGGACTGGGAACACTGGGAGGAGACACAGGGAGGACACACTGGGACATGCTGGGACATACTGGAGGGCACTGGGACACACTGGGGTGTGACACCGGTGCCACTGTCCCCTCCCAATGTCGCCGTTGTCCCCCTCCCAGGCACGGACGCCCCGGCCGTGGTGAATTGTCTGCTCATCCTGGCCCGGTCCCTGGACGCCAGGTGGGGACAAGGGCACAGCGTGTGGCCCCAGAATGTCCCCCGAGTGTCCCCAGAGTGTCCCCCAGAGTGTCCCCAGTGTCCCCCATGTCCCCAGGACTGTGAAATCGAGCCCTGAGATCGTCAAGGCCGGGCTGTGTCCCTGTGTCTGTCCCTGTGTCCCTGTCACTGTCATTGTCCCCAATGTCCCCGATGTCCCCAATGTCCCCAGTGTCCCCCATGTCCCCAGGACCGTGAAATCGAGCCCTGAGATCGTCAAGGCCCGGCTGTGTCACTCTGTCTGTCCCTGTGTTCCTGTCACTGTCAATGTCCCCAATGTCCCCAATGTCCCCAATGTCCCCGATGTCCCCAAGATGTCCCCGATGTCCCCAATGTCCCCAATGTCCCCAATGTCCCCAGGACGGTGTTGAAGTCGGGCCCCGAGATCGTCAAGGCCGGGCTGTGTCCCTGTGTCTGTCCCTGTGTCCCTGTCACTGTCAGTGTCCCCAATGTCCCCAATGTCCCCGATGTCCCCAGGACGGTGATGAAGTCGGGCCCCGAGATCGTCAAGGCCGGGCTCCGCTCGTTTTTCGAGTCGGCCGCCGAGGACATGGAGAAGTTGGGGGAGCAGCTGAGGCTGGGCCGGGGGACCCCGAGCCGCGCCCCCACCAAGGGCGTGGCCCAGAACGTCACCTACACCTCGGTGGCGCTGCTGCCCGTCCTCACCGCCCTGTTCGAGCACCTGGCACAGCACCAGTTCGGGGATGACGTCATCTGTGAGTGGGGACGGGGGGGGGGACACGGTGGGGACAGGGGGACACAATGGGGACACCCTGAGGATACTCTGGGAACAGCCTGGGGGCTATGGGGACACCTGGGGACACTCTGGGAACCCCCTGGGGATATGGGGACACGCTGGGAACACCTGGGGACACTCTGGGGACAATCTGGGAACACCTGGGGACACTCTGGGGGACACTCTGGGGACACCTGGGGACACTTTGGGGTTATGGGGACACGCTGGGTACAATTGGGGACACGTGGGGGGACACAGTGGAGACACTCCGGGGACACTTTAGGGACACTGGGGACACAGCAGTGGGGGACATGGGAACACCCTCGGGATATGGGGACACTCTGGGGACACTCTGGGAACACCCTGGGGATACCTGGGGACACCCTGGGGATCTGGGGACACTCTGGGGACACTCTGGGGATCTGGGGACACTCTGGGGACACGTTGGGGACACTGGTGGCGCCGCTGTCCCCGCAGTGGACGACGTGCAGGTCTCCTGTTACCCGCATCCTGTGCAGCATCTACAGCCTGGCACCGCCCGCGGGCCCCTCGTGGACAGGTGGGCACCCCAAAAACCCCGGGGGGGACCCCAAAAACCTGGGAGGGGACCCTAAAAACCTCGGGGGGGACCCCAAAAACCTGGGAGGGGACCCCGAAAAACCCCCAGGGAGGACCCTAAAACCTCAGGGGGACCCCAAAATCTCGGGGGGAAGCCCTGGGCGAGTGCCCGACCCGCCTGGCCATGGCCATGGGGTGTCCATGGGGTGTCCCCTCGATGTCCCCCGATGTCCCCCCGATGTCCCCCCGGTGTCCCCACAGGCAGAGGCCGGCCCTGGGTGAGTGCCTGGCCCCGCCTGGCCGCCGCCATGCCCGTGGCGTTCCTGGAGCCGCAGCTGAACCACCTGAACCCCAGCTCGGTGTACAGCACCAAGAGCGCCCGGGAGCGCGCACGTGAGTGTCACCTGTGTGACCCCCTGTGTCACCTGTCACTTGTGTGTCACCTGTGTGACCCCTGTGTCACCTGTCACCTGTGTGTCACCTGTGTGTCACCTGTGTGTCACCTGTGTGACCCCCAGTGTCACCTGTGTGTCACCTCTGTGATCTGTGTGTCACCTGTGTGTTACCCTCCAGTGTCACATGTGACATCTCTGGCTCACCTGTGTCATCTCGGGGTGTCCCCAACCCCTGTCCCCCTGTCCCCAGTTCTGGGTCTCCCGTCCCGGGTGGAGGAGCTGTGTCCGGACCTGGGGGTGTCCCCAGCCCTGTCCCCATATCTCCAGCCCTGTCCCCAACCCGTGTCCCGTGTCCCCAGCCGTGTCCCCAGCCCTGTCCCCAACCCCTGTCCCCCTGTCCCCAGTTCTGGGTCTCCCGTCCCGGGTGGAGGAGCTGTGTCCGGACCTGCCGGACCTGGAGCGCCTCATGGGTGACATCGGTGGCCTGGCGGACTCGGGGGCTCGCTACACGGAGATGCCACACGTCATCGAGGTGACCCTGCCCATGCTGTGCCATTACCTGCCCCGCTGGTGGGAGCGCGGCCCCGATGCCACCCCCCAGGGCCCCTGGGCCACCGACGTCACCAGCCACCACCTCAACGCCCTCCTGGGCCACATCCTGCACATCGTGGTCAACAACCTGGGCATCGACGAGGCCTCCTGGATGAAGAGGCTGGCGGGTGAGGGGGGCCGGGGGTCACCCCACAGGGGCTGGTGGCCACCGCTGGTGGCCCTGGGTGGGTGTTGGTGGTCCCAAGATGGTGCTGGTGGCCCTGGGTGGGTGTTGGTGGTCCCAGGACCTACAAGTGATGGTGGTGGCCCTGTGTGGTCCTGGAGGAGTTACGGTGTCCCTCAGTGGTCCCAGGGCTATCCCAGGGATATTTTAGTGGCCCCAGGGCTGTTTTGGTGGCCCAGGGCAGTCCCATAGCTCACCACCCACCACCCCGCAGTGTTTGGCCGGCTGGAGCTCAGTGGCCCCAGGGATGTTTTAGTGGCCTCAGGGATATTTTAGTGGCCCCGGGGCTGTTTTGGTGGCCCCGGGGCTGTTTTGGTGGCCCCAGGGCTGTTTCGGTGGCCCAGGGCGGTCCCGTGTCCCACCCTGAGGTGGTTGCCCACCACCCCGCAGTGTTTGCCCCAGCCCATCGTGAGCAAGGCCCGGCCCGAGCTGCTGCGCTCTCACTTCATCCCCACGCTGGGGCGGCTGCGGAAGCGCGCGGGGAAGGTGGTGGCCGAGGAGGAGCAGCTGCGGCTCGAGGGCAAGGCCGAGGCCGAGGACGCCGAGCTGCTCATCCGGGACGAGTTCTCGGTGCTGTGCCGGGACCTGTACGCGCTGTACCCGCTGCTCATCCGCTACGTGGACAACAGCAGGTGACACTGCCGGGGTGGGGACACTGCCAGGGTGGGGACACTGCCATGGGGGGGACACTGCCGGGGGGGACACTGCCGGGGTGGGGACACTGCCAGGGTGGGGACACTGCCGGGGTGGGGACACTGCCATGGGGGGGACACTGCCGGGGGGGGACACTGCCAGGGTGGGGACACTGCCGGGGTGGGGACACTGCCAGGGTGGGGACACTGCCGGGGTGGGGACACTGCCAGGGTGGGGACACTGCCAGGGTGGGGACACTGCCGGGGGGGTTTGGGGACACTGCCGGGGTGGGGACACTGCCAGGGGGGCTTGGGGACACTGCCAGGGGGGCTTGGGGACACTGCCGGGGTGGGGACACTGCCGGGGTGGGGACAATGCCAGGGTGGGGACACTGCCGGGGTGGGGACACTGCGGGGGGGTTTGGGGACACAGCCAGGGTGGGGACACAGCCAGGGTGGCCCTGGGGACATGGCTGGGGTGAGGTAACCATGGTGGCCTTGAGGACACCACCACGGTGGCCATAGGGACCAAACCCTGCGGGACTCACTGATGGTGGCCACGGGGGACCCAACCATGGTGGTCATGGAAGTGGTGACCAACAATGGTGGCCCCCCCGATGTCCCTGTGACCCCCCCGATGTCCCTGTGACCCCCCGATGTCCCTGTGACCCCCCGATGTCCCTGTGACCCCCCCGATGTCCCCGTGACCCCCCCGATGTCCCCGTGACCCCCCCCGATGTCCCTGTGACCCCCCGATGTCCCCCCAGGGCCAAGTGGCTGACGGAGCCCAACGAGGACGCCGAGGAGCTTTTCCGCATGGTGGGCGAGGTTTTCATCTACTGGTCCAAATCTCACGTGAGTTGGGGGTCCCGGGGGGGTCCCAGGGGGTTTTTTTTTTGGGGGGGAGGGATCCCTCATTCTCTTTCTGTGTCCCCCCCCTCCCCAGAATTTCAAGCGTGAGGAGCAGAATTTCGTGGTGCAGAACGAGATCAACAACATGTCCTTCCTGACGGCCGACAGCAAGAGCAAGATGGCCAAGGTGGGGTTTTGGGGGTGGGGGGACCCCAAATTGTGCCCACCCCCCTCCTGCCTGGCACCCCCCTGTGACCCCAGAGCACCCAGCCCCCCAGGTTCCATCCCAAAATCCTACCTGGGATCCCTGAAACCACCCCAAACCCACCTGGAAAAATCCCCAAATCCCACCTCGGACCCTTTAATTCACCCCCAAATCCCCACCTTGGACCCATAATTGCCCCCAAAATCCTACCTGAGACCCCTAATTCACCCTAAACCCACCTGGAAAAATCCCAAAATCTCACCTTGGACCCCTAATTCACCCCAAACCCCACCTGGTGTGCCCCAGAACCCCAGCCCCAGGTGTTCCCATCTCACCCAACCCTCCTGGTGTGTCCTTCCACGTCCCCAGCACTGTCCCCAACGATGTCCCCACGTCCCTAACGGTGTCCCCCTGTCCCCAACGATGTCCCCCTGTCCCCAAGGATGTCCCCACGTCCCTAACGGTGTCCCCCTGTCCCCAAGGATGTCCCCACGTCCCTAACGGTGTCCCCCTGTCCCTAACTCTGTCTCTTCTCTCCCCTCGGCTGCGGGTGCTGCTCCCAGTCTGGAGATGCTCAGGTTAGAGGGGAGGGGGCTGGGAGGGGATTGGGGTCCCCAGTGTTTAGGACCCCCCCCAAAAAATTCCTGCGGGGTCCTGTTCTGTGGGGTCACCACATTTGGGACCCCCCAGGACCCCTCAGTGGGGTGGCTTTGGTTGGGACCCCCCCAGGACCTGTCCTTATTGTCCCTATGGGGTGGGCATGGGATGAGCACCGTGGTTGTGGGGTCACTGCTGGCCCCATGTCCCTGTGACCCTGTCCTGATCCCACCCCTGTGACCCCATGTCCCTGTGACCCTGTCCTGATCCCCCTGTGACCCCATGTCCCTGTGACCCTGTCCTGATCCCCCTGTGACCCCATGTCCCTGTCCCTGTGACCCTGTCCCTGCTGTCCCTGTGACCCTGTCCTTGTGTCCCTGTCCCTGTGACTCTGTCCTTGTGTCCCTGTGACCCTGTCCCTGCTGTCCCCATGTCCCTGTCCCTTCTGTTCCCGAGTCCCTGTTCCTGGTTATGGGGTCAGTGCTGACCCCGTGTCCCTGTCCCCATCCTTGTGACCCTGTCCTTGTGTCCCTGTCCCTGTGACTCTGTCCTTGTGTCCCTTTGGCCCTGTCCCTGCTGTCCCCATGTCCCTGTTCCTGGTTATGGGGTCAGTGCTGACCCCGTGTCCCTGTCCTTGTGTCCCTGTCCCCGTCCCCAGGGTGCTGGCTCAGAGCAGGAGCTGGCACTGTGGTTATGGGGTCCCTGCTGTCCCTGTCCCCATCCCTGTGACCCTGTCCCCGTGTCCCCAGGGCGCTGGCTCGGAGCAGGAGCTGGCACTGTGGTTATGGGGTCCCTGCTGTCTCTCTGTCCCTGTTCCCGTGTCCCTGTCCCCATCCCTGTGACCCTGTCCCCGTGTCCCCAGGGCGCTGGCTCAGAGCAGGAGCTGACCCGGTGTCCCTGTCCCCGTGTCTCTGACCCCGTGTCCCCGTGTCCCCAGGGCGCTGGCTCGGAGCAGGAGCGCTCCAAGAAGCGCCGCCGGGGCGATCGTTACTCCGTGCACACCTCGCTCATCGTGGCCACCCTCAAGAAGATGCTGCCCATCGGCCTCAACATGTGCTCGCCCGCCGACCAGGAGCTCATCGCGCTGGCCAAGGGCCGCTACGCCCTGGTGGGTGGCCGGGACAGCCCGGGGACACCCCTGGGGACAGCCCGGGGACAGCCCGGGGACACCCCTGGGGACACCCCTGCGGACAGCCCGGGGACAGCCCGGGGACAGCCCGGGGACACCCCTGGGGACAGCCCGGGGACACCCCTGGGGACAGCCCTGGGGACAGCCCTGGGATCCTCCAGGACACAGCCCGGGGTTTGGGGACACCCCCAGGACATGAACCCAGGGCTTGGGGACACCCCAGGACACTCCTGGGGACCCCCAGGGACTGGGGACACCCCGGGGACAGCCCTGGGATCCTCCAGGACACGACGCCGGGGTTTGGGGACATCTCCTGAGGTGTCCCCCCGTGTCCCCCCACTGCAGAAGGACACGGACGAGGAGGTTCGGGAGTTCCTGCACAACAACCTGCACCTGCAGGACAAGGTGAGCTGGCACCTGTGTCCCCATTGTCACCTGTGTCACCTGTGTCACCGTGTTCCCGGTGTCACCTGTCAGTGTCCCCAGGTGGAGAACACGGGCTCTGCCCGCTGGCAGATGGCCCTGGTGCGCCAGGCCGGGCGGGACGAGGACCCCGACAGCCCCGAGCAGGTGGTGCGCAGGGTGCAGGAGGTGTCGGCCGTGCTCTACCACCTGGAGCAGGTGAGGGGTGCCCAGGGGGGTGCTCAGGTGGGGTTTGGGGGGTGCCCAGGTGACCCCCAGGTGCCCCCCTGCAGACGGAGCACCCCTACAAGTCCAAGAAGGCCGTGTGGCACAAGCTCCTGTCCAAGCAGCGCCGCCGCGCCGTCGTCGCCTGCTTCCGCATGACCCCCCTGTACAACCTGCCCAGGTGAGCTCAGGTGACCCCCCTGTCCCCAGGCACCGTGCCTGTAACATGTTCCTGGGTGACCCCTGGGTGCCCAGGTGAGCTCAGGTGAGCTCAGGTGACCCCCTGTCCCCAGGCACCGTGCCTGTAACATGTTCCTGGGTGACCCCTGGGGGATGGCAGGGTTACCCCTGGGTGCTCAGGTGTGCCCAGGTGAGCTCAGGTGTGCCCAGGTGAGCTCAGGTGACCCCCCTGTCCCCAGGCACCGTGCCTGTAACATGTTCCTGGAGTCGTACCGGCTCTCGTGGCTGGCCCGGGAGCAGCCGCCCTTCGAGGACAGGATGATCGACGACCTCTCGGTGAGGGACAGGTGGGGGGACTTGGGGGGGTTTTGGGGACCCCCCCTCGGGGTTTGGGATCACCCTGGGACCCCCCCCCCCTCCCTAACCCGGCATTTTTTGGGGTTTTTTTGGGGGCAGAAGTCGGGGCGGGAGGAGGAGGAGGAGGAGGAGGAGGCCGAGGCGAGGCCGGACCCGCTGCACCAGCTGATCCTGCACTTCAGCAGAACCGCCCTGACCGAGCAGAGGTGACCCCGAAACCCCCGGGGGGACCCCGAAACACAACGGGGGGACCCCAAAACACCCGGGGGGACCCCAAAACACAACGGGGGGACCCCAAAACCCCGGGGGGACCCCAAAACACAACGGGGGACCCCAAAACCCCGGGGGGGACCCCAAAACACCCGGGGAGACCCCAAAACACAACGGGGGGAACCCCAGAACCAACAGAGGGACCCCAAATCTCACTGGGAGGGCCCCAAATCACATCGGGGACCCCATAACACAACGGGGGACCCCAAAACCCCCGCGGGGACCCCCAAAACACAACGGGGGGACCCCTGAAACCCAACGGGGCGACCCCAGAACCAACACAGGGACCCCCAGATCTCACTGGGAGGGCCCCAAATCACATCGGGGACCCCAAATCCCAACGGGAGGGACCCCAAACCCCACCATGGGGGTGGCCCAAACCCCACCCAGACATGGGGGAACCCCAAATCCCATCAGCAGGACCCCAGACCCACTGGGAAACCCCAAAATCCCACAGGGGAGCCCCCAAATCCCCTTTCTGGGGTACCTGGGTGCCCTTTTTGGAGGGTCCAGGTGTCCCCTTTTTGGGAGTACCTGGTTCCTCTTTTTGGGGGTCCCGGGTGTCCCCCCAACCTGTGTCCCCCTCCCCAAACCCTTCAGCCGCCTGGAGCAGGATCACCTGTACATGGCCTACGCCGGGATCATGGCCAAGGTGGGGGCACCCCAAAACCCGGCGGGAGGGTCCCCAAAGGTTGGGGGCTCAGGGACTGGGGGGGTCCCCGAGGGAATTTTTGGGGGGGTGGAGGGGCCAAATTTGGGGTGGGGTCCGCACCAGGGATGGTTGGGGGGAACCACAGATGGGGGTTTTGGGGGGGGGGGGTCTCCAAAAATTGGAGGGAGGGAGGGAGGGTCAGGGAGGTTTGGGGTCCCCCAAAGATTGGGGGTGATTCCGGGATGTCTTGGGGGTCCCCAGGGATTTTGGGGGGGTTCAGGGATTTTGGGGAGGGGGGGGCGTTCCCCAATTCCCATTCCTGCCCCCCTCCCCAGAGCTGCCACATCGAGGAAGGGGAAGAGGAAGAGAAGGAGGAAGAGGAGAAGGAAGAGGAAGAGGCCGAGGATTCGTTTGAGGTGGGGAGGGGGGACCCCGAAACCCCCCGACCCCTGTGACCCCCCCCGACCCCTGTGACCCCCCGTGACCCCCCGTGACCCCCCCTGACCCCCCGTGCCCCCCAGGAGAAGGAGATGGAGAAGCAGAAGTTGCTGTCGCAGCAGGCCCGGCTCCACACCCGGGGGGCGGCCGAGATGGTGCTGCAGATGATCAGTGCCTGCAAGGGTGAGACCCCCGAGACCCCCGAGACCCCTGAGAGACCCCGAGACCCCTGAGACCCCTGAGAGACCCCTGAGAGACCCCTGAGACCCCCTGAGTGACCCCCGAGACCCCTGAGACCCCTGAGAGACCCCTGAGAGACCCCCTGAGTGACCCCCGAGACCCCCTGAGTGACCCCTGAGACCCCTGAGAGACCCCCGAGACCCCCTGAGAGACCCCCTGAGAAACCCTGAGAGACCCCCGAGACCCCTGAGGGACCCCTGAGAGACCCCTGAGACCCCCTGAGAGACCCCTGAGTGATCCCCGAGACCCCTGAGACCCCTGAGACCCCCTGAGTGACCCCCGAGACCCCTGAGACCAGAGACCCCTGAGACCCCCCTGAGTGTCCCAAGCCCCCCCCGACCCCCCCATCCCCCTCCCCAGGGTGCTGCTTGCAGGGGGGAGGGGCGAGGCCCCGGGGTGACACACGGGTGACACACGGGTGACACACGGGTGACACCTGACACGTGATGTCCCCCCCGTTGTCCCCCCCAGGCGAGAGGGGGGCCATGGTCTCCTCCACCCTCAAGCTGGGAATCTCCATCCTCAACGGGGGCAACGCTGACGTGCAGCAGGTGGGGGTCCCCCAGTGTCCCCAATGTCCCCTGTGGTGTCCCCAAATGTCCCCAAATATCCCCAATGTCCCCAGTGTCCCCCAGTGTCCCCAAATGTCCCCCTGTGGTGTCCCCACATGTCCCCAATGTCCCCCGTGTCCCCAAATGTCCCCCTGTGTGTCCCCAGTGTGTCCCAGTGTCCCCAGTTGTCCCCCAGTTGTCCCCAGTGTCCCCCGTGGTGTCCCCAATGTCCCCCGTGGTGTCCCCAATGTCCCCTGTGGTGTCCCCACATGTCCCCAATGTCCCCCGTGGTGTCCCCAGTGTCCCCTGTGGTGTCCCCAATGTCCCCCGTGGTGTCCCCAATGTCCCCTGTGGTGTCCCCAATGTCCCCCAATGTCCCCATTGTCCCCCGTGGTGTCCCCAATGTCCCCCGTGGTGTCCCCACATGTCCCCAATGTCCCCTGTGGTGTCCCCAATGTCCCCTGTGGTGTCCCCACATGTCCCCAGTGTCCCCCGTGGTGTCCCCAGTGTCCCCCGTGGTGTCCCCAATGTCCCCCAGTTGTCCCCAATGTCCCCCGTGGTGTCCCCAGTGTCCCCTGTGGTGTCCCCACATGTCCCCAATGTCCCCTGTGGTGTCCCCAATGTCCCCTGTGGTGTCCCCAATGTCCCCTGTGGTGTCCCCCCCACAGAAGATGCTCGAGTACCTCAAGTCCAAGCGCGAGGTTGGATTTTTCCAGAGCGTCCAGGCCCTGATGCAAACCTGCAGGTCCGGGAAACTGGGGGGGGTCCCCGAGGATTTTGGGGTCCCCGAGCACAGCAGGGACCCCCGGGGGGATGGGGGAGGGTCAGTCCCGTTTTTTGGGGGGTCCCCTGAGGATTTTGGGGTGTCCCTGACCCCCCCCCTTGTCCCTCCCTGCAGTGTCCTGGACCTGAACGCCTTCGAGAGGCAGAACAAGGCCGAGGGGCTGGGCATGGTCACCGAGGAGGGGACCAGTGAGTCTGGGGGACCCCCAAAAGGGACGGGGGGACCCCCAGAAAGGGGGGGGGGGGGAGGGGGTCTGTTCTGCACCCCAAAATCCCAGCGCTGCTGCGCCCCAAAATCCCTGCTGAGAGTGCGGCTCCTGAAACGCCCCCAAAGTTCATGAGCCCCAAAAAACCCCTAATGACCCCAAAAAACCCCTAATGACCCCAAAAAAACCCCTAATGAGCCCCCCAAATCCCCTAATGAGCCCCCAAAACCTCCCTAATGAGCCCCCAAAAAACCCCCTAATGACCCTAAAAAATCCCTAATGACCCCAAAAAACCCCCTTAATGACCCCCAAAAACCCCCCTAATGATCCCCAAAACCCCTAATGCTCCCCAAAATCCCTCATGACCCCCAAATCCTGCCCTAATCCTCCCCAATTCCATCCTAATTCCCCCCAATTCCTGCCCTAATGCCCCCCCAAATCTTTTGCTCCCCCTCCCTCCTAATGCCCCTCCTTTGTTTGTTGTCCCCCCCCTCCCACTCCCCAAACCCCCAAATCCCCTCCCCTCACCCCAAACTCCCCCCCTGGACCCCCAAATCCCCCCAGCCCCCCCCTGTCCCCCCGCTCACTGTCTCTTCTCTCCCCCCGGCTCCGCTGGCAGTCATCAGCCGGGAGAACGGTAAATATGGGGGGGCAGGGGGGGCTGGGGGGGCTCTAGGGCCACATCTGGGGCTGGGGGGGCTCTGGGGCCACGTCTGGGGCCACATCTGGAGGCTGGGGGGGCTCTAGGGCCACATCTGGGGCTGGGGCCACATCTGGGGTCTGGGGGGCTCTAGGGCCACATCTGGGGTCTGAGGTCACATCTGGGGTCTGAGGCAGGCTATGGGGTCAGCTCTGGGGTCTGAGGGGGTCTGTAGGAGGGTTATGGGGCTGGGGGTGGGTTATGGGGACACAGGGGCTGTAGAGGATTTAGGGGGGGTGTGGGGATTTAGGGGGGGCTGTGGGGGTATAGGGGGGCTATGGGGATTTAGGGGGGGTGTGGGGATTTAGGGAGGGACAGGGCTGGGGTCCCACAAGGGTCAGGGGGCTGGGGGGGGGGATGCAGAGGAGGGTGGCCTGTCCCCGTGTCCCTGCTCGTGTCCCCTCCCCGCTAACCCCCTGCCACCCCAGTGTCCCCCCTGCTTGTCCCTGTGCCACCCCAGCATGTCCCTGTGCCACCCCAGCATGTCCCTGTGCCACCCCAATGTCCCCTGTGCCACCCCAACATGTCCCTGTGCCACTCTCTGGTGTCGTCGTGCCACCTCAGGGGTGTCCCTGTGCCACTCTGGTGTCCCCGTGCTATTCTCTGGTGTCCCTGTGCCATCTCAGGATGTCCCCACGCCACTCTCTGGTGTCCCTGTGCCACTCTCTGGTGTCGTCGTGCCACCTCAGGGGTGTCCTTGTGCCATCTCAGGATGTCCCCGTGCCTCTCTATGGTGTCCCCACGTCACTGGGGCATGTCCCCGTGCCACCCTGAGGTGTCCCCGTGCCACTCTCTGGTGTCCCCGTGCCACTGGGACGTGTCCCCGTGCCACCCTGGGGTGCCCCCGTGCCCCCCCTGCCCCAGGTGACGCCGCTGTCCCCGTGTCCCCCCGTGTCCCCCCAGGGGAGAAGGTGATGTCGGACGATGAATTCACCCAGGACCTGTTCCGGCTGCTGCAGCTGCTCTGCGAGGGCCACAACAACGGTGGGGACACCTGAGGGGACACCTGGGGGACACCTGAGGGGACACCTGAGGGGAGCCAGGTGACACCGAGGTGACCCCGGGGCTGGCTCTGTCCCCTCCACCTCCAGATTTCCAGAATTACCTGAGGACACAGACGGGGAACACGACCACCATCAACATCATCATCTGCACTGTGGATTACCTGCTGCGCCTGCAGGTGAGCCTCACCTGTCCTGGGGGGTCACCTGGGCTCACCTGGGCTCAGCAGTGACCGCTCCTGGTGTCCCCAAATGTCCCCAGGAGTCCATCAGTGACTTCTACTGGTACTACTCGGGCAAGGACGTCATCGACGAGCAGGGCAAGAGGAATTTCTCCAAGGCCATGGCCGTGGCCAAGCAGGTGTTCAACAGCCTCACCGAGTACATCCAGGTGAGTGAGACACACCTGGCCACACCTGGGACCCCCAAACACACACCTGAAACCCCCCCCGAGCCCCCCAAATCCCCCATGGCCGTGGTCTCACCGAGTACATCCAGGTGAGTGAGACACACCTGGCCACACCTGGCCACACGCCTGAACCCCCCCAGACACATCTGGGACCCCCAAACACACACCTGAACCTCCCCCCCCCCACCCCGAGCCCCCCAAATCCCCCATGGCCGTGGTCTCACCGAGTACATCCAGGTGAGTGAGACACACCTGGCCACACCTGGGCACACCTGGGAACCCCCCCAGACACACCTGGGACCCCCAAACACACACCTGAACCCCCCCCCCCCCCCCCCGAGCCCCCCAAATCCCCCATGGCCGTGGCCTCACCGAGTACATCCAGGTGAGTGAGGCACACCTGGGCACACCTGGGTCCCCAGCCCCTCCCAGTGCTCCCAGTATGCCCGTGTGCCCCCAGGGCCCCTGCACTGGGAACCAGCAGAGCCTGGCCCACAGCCGCCTCTGGGACGCCGTCGTGGGCTTCCTGCACGTCTTCGCACACATGATGAAGAAACTGGCCCAGGTGGGCACTGGGATGGACTGGGAGGGCACTGGGATGGCACTGGGAGAGCACTGGGATGAACTGGGAGCTCTGGTGCCCAGGACTCGTCGCAGCTGGGGCTGCTCAAGGAGCTGCTGGACCTGCAGAAGGACATGGTGGTGATGCTGCTGTCCCTGCTGGAAGGTACCTGAGAGGGCACACCTGGGGGGGACACCTGGGGGGGACACCTGGGGGGCCACCAGGGTGTCCCTTGACCACTCAGGGTGACCACCCAATGTCCCTTGGCCACCCAAAGTGTCCTTTGACCACCTAAGGTGACCACCCAATGTCCCTTGACCACCCAGTGCCCCCCCTTGACCCCAAGGTGCCCCCTTGACCACCCAGGATGTCCCTTGACCACCCCAAGGTACCCACCCCGTGTCCCTTGACCCCAAGGTGTCCCTTGACCACCCAGTGCCCCCCTTGACCCCAAGGTGCCCCCTTGACCACCCCAAGGTGACCACCCAGTGTCCCTTGACCACTTCAGGGTGACCACCCAATGTGTCCCATGGCCACCCAAGGTGTCCCATGACCACCCAGTGCCCCCCCCTTGACCCCAAGGTGTCCCTTGACCACCCCAAGGTGCCCACCCCGTGTCCCTTGACCCCAAGGTGTCCCTTGACCACCCAAAGTGTCCTTTGACCACCTAAGGTGACCACCCAAGATGTTCCTATGACCCCAAGGTGTCCCTTGACCACCCAGTGCCCCCCTTGACCCCAAGGTGCCCCCTTGACCACCCCAAGGTGCCCACCCCGTGTCCCTTGACCCCCCCAGGGGCTCTGGCCCCCCCCGCCCAGCCCTGGTGACGCGTCCCTCCCCCCTCAGGGAACGTGGTGAACGGGACCATCGCTCGGCAGATGGTGGACATGCTGGTGGAGTCCTCCAGCAACGTCACCATGATCCTCAAGTTCTTCGACATGTTCCTCAAGCTGCGCGACATCGTCTCGTCCGACGCCTTCCGCCACTTCGTCACCGACCCGCGGGGCCTCATCTCCAAGAAGGATTTCCAGAAGGCCATGGACAGCCAGAAGCAGTACGAGCCCGACGAGATCCAGTTCCTGCTCTCGTGCTCCGAGGCCGACGAGAACGAGATGATCGACGTGGAGAGCTTCGCGCAGCGCTTCCAGGAGCCGGCGCGCGACATCGGCTTCAACGTGGCCGTGCTGCTCACCAACCTGTCGGAGCACGTGCCGCACGACCAGCGCCTCAAGACCTTCCTGGAGCAGGCCGAGAGCATCCTGGATTATTTCCGGCCCTTCCTGGGCCGCATCGAGATCATGGGGGCGGCGCGGCGCATCGAGCGCATCTACTTCGAGATCAGCGGCGCCAACAAGGCGCAGTGGGAGATGCCGCAGGTGAAGGAGTCCAAGCGCCAGTTCATCTTCGACGTGGTCAACGAGGGCGGCGAGGCCGAGAAGATGGAGCTGTTCGTGAATTTCTGCGAGGACACCATCTTCGAGATGCAGATCGCCTCGCGCATCTCCGAGGAGGAGGCGCCGCGCGACGACGAGGAGGAGGAGGACGAGGACAGGGAGGAAGAGGAGCCGGCCGGGCCGGAGGCGCCGGCGTCGGCGTTGCCGGGGCTGGGCGTGCTCAGGAGGGTGCTGGGGTCGCCCCAGACGTGGCGCAGGAGGATGAGGAGGCTGAGGAAGAAGTCGGGGCGGGAGCTGGCGTGGGAGGCCGGGCTGGGCGTGGGCCGCGTGGCCGTGGGGGGCGTGCTGGGGGGTTTGGGGGTGCTGGCGGTTTTGGGGCGCCTGGCCTGGAGCTCGCTCTTCGGGGGGGGCTTGGTGGAAGGGGCGCAGCGCTTGGGGGTCATGGAGGTGCTGGGCTCCATGCCCGACCCCACCCAGGATGCCGTGGGGGGTGGGGGTGAGGCCGGGGGCGGCGAGGATGATGAGGGGCGACCCCCCGAGGGGGAGCAGCCCCCCGAGGCGCAGCTGGAGGCGGCGGCTGAGGTGGAGGGGGAGGAGGATGAGGAGGAGCAGGAGCAGAGGAAGGAGGTGAAGGCGGCGCCGGCGGGGCCGGGGCTGCGCAAGGAGCCCCATTTCAGACTGGCGGCCCCCGACGCTCCCGGGGGGCTCGGGGATATCGGGGAGCCCCCCGGGGCTGAGCCCCCCACCCCTGAGGGGACCCCGATCCTGCGCAGGAAGATCGGGGTAAGCGGGGAAAGGGGTCTGGGGTCCCTAAAGTTGGGGGGGTTTGGGGGAAAAGGGGGTCTGGGGTCTCCAAAGTGGGGGGGGGGGTTGGGGGAAAAGGGGGTCTGGGGTCCCTAAAGGAGGGGGGGTTTGGGGTCCCTAAAGAAGGGGGGTTTGGGGGTCTTTAGTGGGGGAAAGAGAGGTTGGGGGTCACGGGGTGGGGGGCTTTGGGAGTCTTTAGTGGGGGGGGAGTCACTACAAAGGGTGGGAGCCAAGGGGAGATTTTGGGGGTCCTTACGGCTGCTCGTGGTGAGGGGATTTTGGGGGATCCAGAGGGAGTTTTGGGGGTCCTGGGGGTTACCCCCCACCCCCTTTTACCCCCCCAGGAAATGGCAGAGCAGGTGGGGGAGGTGCAGAAAGAGGAGGAGCCCCCGGCCGAGACCGAGAAAGCCGAGTAAGGAGCGAATTTGGGGAGGGGTCCCTGCCCAATTTGGGGGGGGGGGGTCCCTGAGCACCCCCCAACCCATCCCCGCTGTCCCCCCCAGCACAGAGAACGGCGAGAAGGGACCCGAGGGGCCCGAGGGGGGCTCGGAGCCCAGGCCCCCCCCCCCAAAACGGCGCAAATCGGTGCCCAGGGAGCGCCGGGAGCCCCCGGCCGAGGGGGGCTTCGACTTCTGGGGAGAGCTGGAGGTGCAGAGGGTGAAATTCCTGGTAAGGGGAGGGGTCCGGGGGTCGGGGGTCGGGGTCTCCAGGGCATTTGTGGAGTCACGGATTGGTTTTGTCCCCCGCCCCAGAATTACCTGTCCCGGAATTTTTACAACCTGCGGTTCCTGGCGCTGTTCTTGGCCTTCGCCATCAACTTCATCCTCCTCTTCTACAAGGTGGGGGGGCCGGGAAGGGGGGGAGAGGGGGTTTTGGGGGGTCCTGGGTCCCCACAGAGGGGGTTTGGGGACACTTCGGGTGCCCCCAGACCCCGGTGTCCCCACGGGGGGGGTCCCTGACGTGTCCCTGTCCCCGCAGGTGTCCGAGCACCCCCCGGGAGCCCCGGAGGAGCCCGAGGGCTCGGGGGTGGCCCCGGAGGAGGACGGGGGTGTCCCGGGGGGTCCCGAGGCCGCGGGGGGGGTCTCGGAGGAGCCCGAGGTTTATTATTTCCTGGAGGAGAGCACGGGTTACATGGGCCCGGCCCTGCGGGGGCTGGCGCTGGCCCACACGCTGGTGGCCTTCCTGTGCATCATCGGCTACAACTGCCTCAAGGTGAGCCCCCCAGAACCCTGCGTGACCCCCAAAACCCTGGGTGACCCCCCCCCAAAACCCTGGGTGACCCCCCAGAACCCTGCGTGACCCCCAAACCCTGGGTGACCCCCCTGTGACCCCCTCCAAACCCTGTGTGACCCAACTCCAGTGTCCCCCTGACCCCCCGTCCCTGTCCCAGATCCCCCAGTGCCCCCCAGTATCCCCATTATCCCCTGTCCCCTGTCACCCTCCAGTGTCCCCAGTGTCCCCCAGTATCCCCAGTGCCCCCCAGTGCCTCCCAGTGTCCCCAGTATCCCCTGTCGCTGTCCCAGATCCCCCTGGTGATTTTCAAGAGGGAGAAGGAGATCACTCAGCACCTCCAGTTCTGTGTCCCCCAGTGTCCCCCAGTATCCCCAGTGCCCCCCAGTGACTCCCAGTGCCTCCCAGTGTCCCCAGTATCCCCTGTCGCTGTCCCAGATCCCCCTGGTGATTTTCAAGAGGGAGAAGGAGGTCGCTCGGCGTCTCGAGTTCTCGGGGCTCTACATCACCGAGCAGCCCCCGGACGACGACGTCAAGGGACAGTGGGACCGCCTGGTGCTCAACGCCCAGTACGGCACTGGGAGCCACTGGGAGGGGACTGGGAGGGGCTGGGGAGGAGCTGGGGGGCACTGGGAGGGGATTGGGAATGACTGGGAGGCACTGGGAGGGGATTGGGAATGACTGGGAGGCACCGGGGAGTCATGGGAGGGGAGTTTGAGGGGTTCCAGGGGCACTGGGGAGCTACTGGGAAGGGATTGGGAATGACTGGGAGGAACTGGGATGCACTGGGGAGGCACTGGGAGGAACTGGGAGGGGCTGTTGTCACCACTGACCCCCTCCCCTTTTCTCCCCTGACCCCCCCCAGATCCTTCCCCAGCAATTACTGGGACAAGTTCATCAAGAGGAAGGTGAGGAGGGGTTCTGGGTTGGGACTGGGACCCCCTACCCAGATTTTGGAGGTGTCATTTTGAGGGTCTTGACCTCAGTTCTGGGGTCCCACGCTCAATTTTGGGGTCCCCCCAGGTGCTGGAGAAATACGGGGACATTTATGGACGGGAAAGGATCGCGGAGCTGCTGGGGATGGACCTGGCCAGCCTGGAAATGGGGGCCCAGGGGGAGCGCAGACCCCCCCCCGACAGCTCCCTGCTCACCTGGTGGGATTTGGGGGGGATCTGAGGGGGGATTTGGGGTCCTGGAGGGTCCTGGGGTCTCCCCTGGGGGGTCCTGACCCTGTCCCCACATGCTGACCCCCCTGTACCCCCCCCCAGGATCACCTCCATTGACATCCGGTACCAGATCTGGAAATTTGGGGTGATTTTCACCGATAACGTGAGTGGAGGAGGGGGGGGGGGGGGAGCAGGGCCCACCTGGGCCGTGCTCTGGGGCTGTGTGACCCCCCCACACACCCCCCGAATTTGGGGTGACACCTTTACCTGTCCCCCCACCTCAGTCCTTCCTGTACCTCACCTGGTACATGGCCATGTCCCTGCTGGGCCACTACAACAATTTCTTCTTCGCCTCCCACCTGCTGGACATCGCCATGGGCGTGAAGACGCTGCGCACCATCCTGTCCTCGGTGACCCACAACGGGAAACAGGTGTGGGGGGAGCCGTGTGACCCCCAAAAACACTGTGTGACCCCCAAAAAACAGTGTGACCCCCCCTGAAAATCCCTGTGTGACCCCAAAAAACACTGTGTGACCCCCCTGAAAATCCCTGTGTGACCCCAAAAAACACTGTGTGACCCCAAAAAACACTGTGTGACCCCAAAAAACACTGTGTGACCCCCCTGAAAATCCCTGTGTGACCCCCCTGAAAATCCCTGTGTGACCCCCTGAAATCCCTGTGTGACCCCCTGAAATCCCTGTGACCCCCCTGAAATCCCTGTGTGACCCCCCTGAAATCCCTGTGTGATCTCCTGAAATCCCTGTGTGACCCCAAAAAACCCGTGTCCCCAAATCCCTGACTCCCCCAAACCCTTGTGTGTGTCCCCAAATCCCTGTGTGTGTCCCCAAATCCCTGTGTGTGTCCCCAAATTCTGTGTGACCCCAAACCCGTGTGTGATCTCCCAAACTTCTGTGACCCCCACAAACCCCTGTGACCCCCACAAACCCCTGTGTGACCCCACCATGATCCCTGTATGTCCCCAAACCCCTGTGACCCCCACAAACCCCTGTGTGACCCCACCATGATCCCTGTATGTCCCCAAACCCCTGTGACCCCCCACAAACCCCTGTGTGTGTCCCCAAATTCTTTGTGACCCCAACCCCCGTGTGTGAGGGGTATTTTGGGGTGTGCTGGGGGGGTCTGGTGGCCCCCCCTGACCCCTGCCGTGCCCAGCTGGTGATGACCGTGGGGCTGCTGGCCGTGGTGGTTTACCTGTACACCGTGGTGGCCTTCAACTTCTTCCGTAAGTTCTACAACAAGAGCGAGGATGAGGATGAGCCCGACATGAAATGTGACGACATGATGACGGTGAGGGGGGGGCTGGGGTTTTGGGGGCCGTGGGGAGGGTCCCTATGGGATTTGGGGAGGGTTTGAAGTTTGTAATGGTGGGTGGGGGGTGCTGGGGAGGGGTCTCTGGGGGAGAATGGGGCCCATGGGGAGGGTCCCATGAGGGATTTGGGGGTTTGAATTTCGCTGTGGTGGGTGGGGGGTGGTGGGGAGGGGTCCCCCATGTCCTGACCCCCCCTCTCTGTGCCCCCTCCCCAGTGTTACCTGTTCCACATGTACGTGGGGGTCCGGGCTGGGGGAGGAATCGGGGATGAGATCGAGGACCCTGCGGGGGACGATTACGAGCTCTACCGGGTGGTGTTCGACATCACCTTCTTCTTCTTCGTCATCGTCATCCTCCTCGCCATCATCCAGGGTGGGTGCACCCCCCGAGGGGATGGGGAGGGGGCTTTGAGGGGTCTGGGGTCATCCTCATCCTCCTCGCCTTCATCCAGGGTGGGGGCACCCCGAGGGGATGGGTCTGGGGGTCAGTTTGGGGGTCCTGACAGGGTCTGGGAGGAGGTCTGCGGGGGTCTGGGGGTCTCAACAGGGTCTGTAGGGGGGTCTGGGGGTCCTGACAGGGTCTGGGGGGTTGTCTGGGAGGGTCTGGGGGTCTCAACAGGGTGTCTGGGAGGGGGTCTGAGGGTCCTGACAGGGTCTCTGGGGGTTGTCACAGGGTCTGGGGGTATCTGGGGGTCCCAACAGGGGGTCTGGGGGTGTCTGGGGGTCCTGACAGGGTCTCTGGGGGGGATCCCACCCCTCTGACCCCTCCGTTTTGTGCCCCCCAGGTCTGATCATCGACGCCTTCGGGGAACTGCGGGACCAGCAGGAGCAGGTGAAGGAGGACATGGAGGTGAGTCCGGGGAGGGGGGGGCAGGAAGGTGGGAGACACCCCCCAAATTGGGATTTGGGGGTGCAGAGACCCCTCTCTGAGCCCTCCCTGGACCCCCTCCCCAGACAAAATGTTTCATCTGCGGCATTGGGAGCGATTATTTCGACACCACGCCCCACGGCTTCGAGACCCACACGCTGGAGGAGCACAACCTGGCCAACTACATGTGAGATCCGGGGGGATTTGGGGATTTTTGGGGTGTCCTGGAGGAGTCTGGGGGTCCCTGCTGACCTCTGACACCCCCAAATTTCACCCCCACCCCAGGTTTTTCTTGATGTATTTGATCAACAAGGACGAGACGGAGCACACGGGGCAGGTGGGGAGAAATGGGGTGCTGGGGAGGGGTCCTGGGGGGGCTTTAGGGGAGAATGGAGCCCATGGGGAGGGTCCCATGAGGGGTCTCGATGGGAGTTTTTTTTTTTCAGCTCACACCTGAGCTCCTTTAGCCCCTCCCAGCTCACACCTGTGCCCCCTCCCCAATTCCTCCCCCCAGGAATCTTACGTGTGGAAAATGTACCAGGAACGTTGCTGGGATTTCTTCCCGGCTGGTGATTGCTTCCGCAAGCAGTACGAGGATCAGCTGGGATGAAGCCCCCAGACCCAATTCCCCAAAATCCCTTCAAGAAGTGCCTTTTATTTCCCCCTTCCCAATAAACGCTGCTGAGTGTCTCTGGCTCGTTACTGATCCCCTGAAATTGGCCACAATGATTAAAGTGCCTTTAAAAGTGCCCCCTCCCCAAATAAACGCTGCCAAGTGTCGCTGCCCCCCGGCTCATTACTGACCCTATGGGGAGCGCCAAGATGTCGGAGGCCTGAGGGGAAAAGGGGGGAAAACGTGAGGGGAAAATGGAGGAAATGTGAGGGGAAAATGGGGGAAATGTGAGGGGAAAACGTGAGGGGAAAATGGAGGAAACGTGAGGGGAGAAAAGGGCGGGAAAACGTGAGGGGGGAAGAAAGGGCGGGAAAATGTGAGGGGAGAAAGTGGAGGAAAAGGAAAAAATGTGAGGGGAAAATGGGGGGAAATGTGGAGGAAAAGGGAAATGTGAAGGGAAAAAAGGCAGATCCCTCAGGAACTGGGCTGGACTGGGAACTCTGTGATGGATCGAGCCGATCTGGCAGCACGGCCAAAGTACCCCACGAAACGTTAAAAAAATCGCAGGAATCCAGCCCGGCACCTCCGAACTGCCCCGATCCCATCGCAGGGCACCCCAAAATGCCCCAAATCCCCTCAAAATTCCCCAAAATTTCCTCAAATCCCCTCAAAAATCCCCTCAAATCCCCTCAGAACCGCCGCTTTTCCCGCCCTGCCACGCGCCGCCGCCGAGGCTCCGCCCCCTACCCACCACGCGTGCTTTGATTGGCCAGCGAAAACACCGCCCTGTCCTCTGATTGGCCACCGCCCTGTCCTCTGATTGGCTCAGAGAGCTGCCAATCAAAGCAGGCGGGGAGAGGCGCCGGGGAGAACTCGAGAGAGGAGCAATCGATCATGGGCATTAGAGATCGATCGGCGATCTAATCGATCACGGGCATTTGCGATCGATCGCCGATCTAATCGGTCGGCAGGCATTAAGGACCGATCGCCGATCCAATCGACCGACAGGCATTAGCAATCGACCGCCGATCTAATCGATCGGTAGGCATGAGCAATCGATCGCCGAGCTAATCGATCGGCAGGCATGAGCAATCGATCGCCGATCTAATCGATCGGCAGGCATGAGCAATCGATCGCCGATCTAATCGATCGGCAGGCATGAGCAATCGTTCGCCGAGCTAATCGATCGGCAGGCCTCACCAATCGATCGTCGAGCTAATCGATCGGCAGGCATCACCAATCGATCGCCGATCTAATCGATCGGCAGGCATCACCAATCGATCGTCGAGCTAATCGATCGGCAGGCATCACCAATCGATCGCCGATCTAATCGATCGGCAGGCATCACCAATCGATCGCCGAGCTAATCGATCGGCAGGCATCACCAATCGATCGCCGAGCAATCGATCGGCAGGCATTACCAATCGATCGCCGATCTAATCGATCGGCAGGCATCACCAATCGATCGCCGAGCTAATCGATCGGCAGGCATGAGCAATCGATCGCCGAGCTAATCGATCGGCAGGCATGAGCAATCGATCGCCGAGCTAATCGATCGGCAGGCATCACCAATCGATCGCCGATCTAATCGATCGGCAGGCATCGCCAATCGATCGCCGATCTAATCGATCGGCAGGCATAGCCAATCGATCGCCGATCTAATCGATCGGCAGGCATCACCAATCGATCGCCGAGCTAATCGATCGGCAGGCATGAGCAATCGATCGCCGATCTAATCGATCGGCAGGCATGAGCAATCGATCGCCGAGCTAATCGATCGGCAGGCATGAGCAATCGATCGCCGAGCTAATCGATCGGCAGGCATCAGCAATCGATCGCCGAGCTAATCGATCGGCAGGCATCGCCAATCGATCGCCGATCTAATCGATCGGCAGGCATAGCCAATCGATCGCCGATCTAATCGATCGGCAGGCATGAGCAATCGATCGCCGAGCTAATCGATCGGCAGGCATGAGCAATCGATCGCCGAGCTAATCGATCGGCAGGCATCACCAATCGATCGTCGAGCTGATCGATCGGCAGGCATGAGCAATCGATCGCCGATCTAATCGATCGGCAGGCATCACCAATCGATTAGCGATCGACCTTCAATCCAATCGATTGCCAGGCTAATTGATCAGCAGGCACTAGCAATCAATTGCTGATTTCTCCTCATTTTCCCTATTTTTTTCCTCATTTTCCCCACATTTTTCCCACATTTCCCCCAGTTTTTTTCCCCCTTTTCCCTAACTTTCCCCATATTTTCCCCATTTTTTTCCCATATTTTCCCTAAACTTCGTCCTCATTTCCCCCAATTTTTCCACCCTTTTCCCTCATTTTCCCCAGATTTTCCCCTTATTTCCCCAAAATCTCAGATTCATTCCTGAATCCTGCTCCTCATTCCCAAATTCTTCCCCAGCTGCAGAATTTGATGCTGGACAAGGACGGGCACATCAAAACTGGGGAAAACGGGGGAAAACGTGAGGGGGGGAAATGGGAAAAAAACGCGAGGGGAAAAGAGAGGGAAACGTGAGGGGGAAAAGGTGAAAATTGTGACCCTCGAGGAAATGCCTGGGACCCCCCAAAATCATCCAGGATTCCCCTGGCTCGTTATGGACGCCTCCACTGCCTCCCCAGTTTGGCCCAGTTCAGCCTCACTACAATCCCAGCCCGATCCAGTAGAGTTCCAGTATAACCCCGGCACGGTTTCGCTGTCCTTCATGCACAAGTCCAGTACGATCCCAGTACAAGTCCAGTACGATCTGCGATCCCAGTTTGGCACGGTCCCTCCCAGAACTGCGCCTCCATTCCCGCCCCGCATCGCCGCTCGCCCCAGTTCGCCCAGTTCGGACGCGCCCGGTACTGGGAGGGGGCGTGGTTAGAGCGGGGGGCGTGGCCAGGACCCGCGCGCGCGACGTCGCGCTCTGTGGGCGTGGCCAGAGAGCCCTGACCCCGCCCTTGCCGCCGTGAACCGGATATTGATGTGACGTCATTTCCGGGCGAGCCGCGAACATGGCGCTGTTCGAGCAGATGCGAGCGAACGTGGGGAAACTGCTGCGGGGCATCGACCGGTACTGGGAGCACTGGGAATGGGTTGGGGGGGAACGGAGGGGCCTGGGGGAGGATTGGGGGGCTCTGGGGGAGATCCCAGGTGTGTCACAGACTCCCCCCACCCTCACCTGCACAGGTACAACCCCGAGAACCTGGCGACCCTGGAGCGCTACGTGGAGACGCAGGCCAAGGAAAACGCCTACGACCTGGAGGCCAACCTGGCCGTGCTGAAGCTGTGAGGGCTCCGGGGGGCTCAGGGCAGGGGGGCTCGGGGGTCCCTGAGTTCCCCCCCGCTCCAGCCCCCTCACCTGGGCTCACCTGTGCAGGTACCAGTTCAACCCCGCCTTCTTCCAGACCGGGGTGACGGCGCAGATCCTGCTCAAGGCGCTCACCAACCTCCCCCACACCGACTTCACCCTCTGCAAGTGCATGATCGACCAGGCCCACGTATCCTGAGGGGGGAAATTCCAGGGGGAACCCCCAGAAATCCGTGGGGAATCCCGGGATCCCATGGGGAACCCCCAGAAATCCATGGGGAATCCCCAGAAATCCATGGGGAATCCCGGGATCCCATGGGGAACCCCCAGAAATCCGTGGGGAATCGCGGGACTCCAGGGGGAACCCCCCCAGTTCCAGTTCTGGATCTTTTGGTTCCACCCCAGAGGCTCAATCCCGTCCAGAGGGTGATGAAGCAGCACTTTCCAGAATTTAGGGATTTGGGAGGAGCTGGATTTGGAGGTTTCATCCCTGAGAACCTTCCTGATTCCATAGGGAACCCCCAATTTCATAAGGACCTTCCCTTTTTCCCTGCCAGTTCCATCTCAGGCAGATCAAACCTGGTGATTTTTTCTCTCAAAATCTCCCCCAAACCTGGATTTTGGAGACCTGGGAGAGGGAGATTTTTGGGGTTCAGCGGAAGGGGCACCTCCACTCTCCTTTTTTATCCCAAATTTTCCCTTGACCTCCCCAAAACGCAGCAAGAGGAGCGGCCCATCCGGCAGATCCTGTACCTGGGGGAGCTGCTGGAGACCTGCCACTTCCAGTCCTTCTGGGTGAGTCCCCCAAAATCCCGAGGGAGGGGTCCCCAAAACCCGTGGAGGGTGGTCCTGGAGACAAAGGGGGAGCCCTAAATGTGGGGGTGACCCCCCTGGAATTTCGGCAGCAAGCGCTGGATGAGAACATGGAGCTGCTGGAGGGGATCACCGGCTTCGAGGACTCCGTCAGGAAATGTGAGGGGGATCCAGGGGGGTCCTGGGGAGGATTTGGGGCGATCTTGGGGGGTTCCAGGGGAGCCTGGGGGGTCCTGAAAGGGTTTGAAGTTTTTGGGAGGGCTTGGAGAGGTTTTGGGGATTTATGGGTTTTCCTTAGGGGTTAGTAGAGGAACCTGGGGGTGCTTCAGGGGGGGGATTTGAGGGTCCTTGAAGGGGTTTTGGAGGGATTGGGGGCATCCTGGGGAGGATTTGTGGGATTCTGGGGTGGTATCAGGGGATGCTGGGAGTGTTTTGGGGGTTCTGGGCAGTTTTGGGGGGGGTCAGTGACACTGTGGGGGGTCTTCCCAGTCATTTGCCACGTGGTGGGGATCACGTACCAGCACATCGACCGCTGGCTGCTCGCCGAGATGCTGGGGGACCTCTCAGGTGAGGGGGTTTGGGGGGTCCCGAGGGGGTTTGGGGGGTCCTGGATGGGGTTTGGGGGGTCCTGGATGGGGTTTTGGGGAGTCCCAGGTGGAAGCTGGGTTCTGGAGGGAGCTTGGGAGGGTCCTGGATGGGGTTTTGGGGAGCCTTGGAGGGGGTTTGAGGGGTCCTGGGGAAGTGCAGGAGGGTCTGGAAGGGTTTGGGGGGATCCTGGTGGGATACAGGAGGGTTTGGGGGGGCCATGGGGAAGGTTTGGGGGTCCCGAGGGGGGTGGTTGAGCCCCCCCAGACCCTGTTGTGCCCCCCAGAGTCGCAGCTGAGGGTGTGGATGAGCAAATACGGGTGGACAGAGCCAGAGCCGGGGCGGATCCTGATCTCCAACCAGGAGGAGAACATCAAACCCAAGAACATCGTGGAGAAAATCGACTTCGACAGTGGGTTGGGGGTCCTGGCTGGGGTTTGGGGCATCTTGGTGGGAGTTTAGGGAAGTTTTGGAGGAGTTGGGGGGTCTTGAGAGGGTCTGGGGAGTGTTAGGAGATTTTGGGGGTCCTGGAGGAGGTTTGGGGGGATCTCGAGAGGGTTTGGGGCAGAGTTAGGGGCAATACAGGAGGGTTTTGGGTGTGTCCTGAGGAGTTTTGGATGGGTTTTGGGGGTCTGGGGAGGGATACAGGAGAAGGCCAGGGGTTTCTGAGAGAGTTTGGGAGCAGAGAGAGTGGGGTGCCCAAACCAGGACACCCCTAACTCACCTGTTTTCCTCACAGGTGTGTCAAGCATCATGGCATCCTCTCTCTGAGTCCCCTGGAACGGAGTCCTCAACACCAACCCCAGAATTCCAACCCCCTTAACCCCGACCCTCCCCAGTTTAACCAGTAAAGAGGCTCCAAGGCGGGACTGGCCTCATTCTTGGGGGTCCCCAAAATGGAGGGGGGGCGTCTGAGGGGAGATGGGCGGGGCTTTGGGAGTGGGCGGGGCTTTCATCGGCGGTGTGGGCGTGGTCTCGGCTCCGTGAGGGCGGTGGGCGTGGCTTGGCGGGGCGGTGGGCGCGGTTCCGGTGGCGCCTGAGGGCGGGGGGGCGTGGCCCTCGGCTGGGCCGTGCGCGCGCGCGGCGCGTGCGCAGTCGGGGTGTGGGGGGGGCCCGATTCGGGTCCGTGTGTCGCTGGCGCGTCCTCCGCCTGTCGCGACATCAGGGCGGCGATAATGGTGGACTACCACAGCGCGGGGCAGCCCCACCCGTACGGCGGGAACGGGCCAGGCCCCAACGGCGACTACATGGCCCAGGAGGACGATTGGGATCGGGATCTGCTCCTGGACCCCGCCTGGGAGAAGCAGCAGCGCAAGGTGGGGGGGGGTTGGGGGGGGGTCGTGAGGGGATTGTGAGGGGCTGAGGGGTCCCTGAGGGGATTTCAGAGTCTGGGGCGGCTCTGAGGGGTTTGAGGGGTCCCAGAAGGGTCAGAGCGCGGGGCTGGGGGATCTGAGGGGGTCCCTGAGGGGATCCATGAAGGATCCTGAGGGGATTCGAGTCTCAAGGAGTCCTTTGAGGGCTGCCAGAGGGGGCTGGGGGTGTCCCTGAGGGGGCTCATGAGGGGTCAGAGCCCGGGACAGGCAGGTTTGGGGGGGATCCTTGAGGGGACTGGGGGGGGGGTCTGGGCTGTCCGTGAGGGGATTCAGGGGTCCCTGAGGCGGTTCAGGGGTCCCTGAGGGCTCCCAGCCCGGGGTGGGGACATTTGAGGGGTGTCAGGACCTTTTTGTGGACGTTTCTGAGGAGTCTGGGGGTGTTCAGGGTATCCCTGAAAGATCCGAGCTGAGGTCTGAGGGGAAATCAAAACTTTTGGAGAGGGGTCCCTGAGCGAGGTCGGAGCTGGACTGGACCCCCCCTAATTGGGGTGGGGGCGACACTTTGGGAGCTCTGTTTGGGGAGGGGGATACACCACCCTCAGGGACCCCAGGGTGAATTTTGGGGTACCCCAGGCTGTGTTTGGGGGGGAGGACGGGGGGAAATGAGGAAGGGGCAGCAGGGATTGAGGGATTTTCCCTGGATCCAGGGGGGGGTCCGGAGGGTTCCGGGTGGAGAAGCTTCCGGAGAGCTTCGGGACGGGATAAAGGGCACTGGGGAAAGGGGGATCCAACTGGGATCCAACTGGGATCCACTGGGATCCGCCGCCTTCCCGGGTGGGGGGGGGAGATCGGGACCGAGGAAGGGGCTGGGGGCTCCCTTGGATCGTCACCAACACCCCCCCCCCAAAAAAAAAAAAAAAAAAAAAAAAAAAAAAAAAAAAATCCGTGGGAACCGCCGGGAGCTGGGAGGGGCTGGCCCGGAATTCCGAGCGGGCGCCGGAGTGTTCCGGGTTAATCATTGGAGGAATTCCCTGAGTTTGGGCGAATTCCCTCGGTTTAGGCTGAATTCCTTGAGTTTTGGGGCGAGTTCCCTCAGTTTTGGGGCGAGTTCCCTCGGTTTTGGGACAAGTTCCCTGGGTTTGGGGCGAGTTCCTTGAGTTTTGTGGCGAATTCTCGCAGATTTGAGGCGAATCCCCCCAGATTTGAGGCGATTTCCCGCAGATTTGCGGTGAATCCCCTCAGTTTGAGGCGATTTCCCGCAGATTTGGGGCGAATTCCCGCAGATTTGGGGTGAATCCCCTCAGTTTGAGGCGATTTCCCGCAGTTTTGGGTTCCATTCCCCGAGTTCCCGGAGTTTTGTCTTTGGTTGCTGTAACTCGGCCGAATTCCCCGAGTTTGGCCGTGAATTCCCGCAGGTTTGTGTGAATTCACTGATTTGGGGGTTGAGTTCCCCGTTTTGTGCTTCCTCCCCTTCAGCTGCCCCTCACTTTTGGGGTGACTCTCCCTGAATTTGGGGTTGGCTCCTCTGGATCTCGGGTGAATTCCCTCCCTTTGGGGTGGATTCCCGCAGTTTTGGGGTATTTTGGAGGAGCCCCCTGTGCTGGGGACACCTCGGGGTCGCCATTGCTGGGGTCTGTTGCCGTGGTTACGAGGGATTTTCAGGTTTTTCCAAGAAAAAAAAAAAAAAAAAAAAAATCGGGTTAAGTTGTTTTATTTTTGGCACAGGAAGCGCTTCCTCCTCTTCCTCCTCCTCTTCCTCTCATTCCCGGCACTTCCCACTCCTCTCCCACGTTTCCCACCCCGTTCCTGCTGTTTTGACCAGAATTTCCATTTCCCCCCTTTGGATTTTTGGGGATTTTTCTGGTGCTGAAAACTCGGATTTTTTTATTTTTTTTTTTTTCCCCCAGCCGGATTCCGGGAGGAGCCGGAATGCCGAAGGATGGACGAGCTCGTTAGCGCCGGGGGTTAATTAGGTGTTAATGAGCGGGGTTACCGCCTTCCTCCTCCTCTTCCTCCTCCTCCTCGTGGCACATCCCGGAGGGAAATTTGGGAATTTGGGACTGACGTCAGGGAATTCCTGGATTTGGGAATTTCGAGGATCCCAAAACCTTTGGGGTGGGGCCGTTCCCGATGGATTCTCCTCTGGAATTCCAGCAATGCGGGAGAGCAGCGGCTCCGTCCCCTCCTTCCTCCCCCAAACCCACCAGAAAAACCCCAGGAATTTTTGTCCTAAAAAGGTGTTTTTTCTTCCGTTAAAAACCAGAAAATATTCCCCAAAAACAGGTGTTTTCCCTTCCGTTAAAAACCAGAAAATATTCCCCAAAACAGGTGTTTTTCCTCCCGTTAAAAACCAGAAATTTTTGCCCTAAACAGGTGTTTCGTCTTGTAAAAAAACCAGATTTTTTTTGCCCTAAACAAGTGTTTTTCCTCCCATTAAAACCTAACAATTTTTGCCCTAAACAGATGTTTTTCCTCCCATAAAACCCCAGGAATTTTTGTCCTAAACAGGTGTTTTGTGTCTCATAAAAAAACACAGAATTTTTTTTCCCTAAACAGGTGTTTTTTCTCCAATAAAAACCAGATTTTTTTTCCCTAAACAGGTGTTTTTCCTCCAGTAAAAACCAGATTTTTTTTCCCTAAACAGGTGTTTTTCCTCCAGTAAAATCCAGAATTTTTTTCCCTAAACAGCTGCTTTTCCTCCCAACACAAACCAGGATTTTTTTGCCCTAAACAGGTGTTTATTTTCTCAGTAATAATAAGATTTTTTTTTTGCCCTAAACGCTTTTTTTTTTCCTCTCATTTCCCCATTTTTTGGGCGTTTCCATCCCTTGCCAGCTCCTTCCCCCCTTCCCGGCACAGAAACCTCAGAACATTTCAGATTTGGGAGCGATTTTTAGGGAAAAAAAAATTTTAAAAAATTCAAAAAAAATCCCAAATCAGCCCCACTCAGGCCGGAGCAGGTTTTAACCTGGAAAAATCTTAAATTCCAAATTTTTTTTTTTTTTTTTTTTTTTTTTTGGGGATGCTGCCCCCGGCTCAGGCGTTGCCGAATTTTGGAATGTGCCAACGCCCCTGAGCCACCTGAGGCAAAAATCCCGCCCCAAAATCCGAATTTCTGAGCCCAAAACCAGCCCCGGGCAGCTGCCAGGATCCTGCCTGAAATTTATTCCCCCCACCCAAAAAAAAATAAAATAAAAAAAAAATTAAAAAAAATCCCAATAAGGGCAAGGAATGAGGAGAATTCAGCGCTCGGGGCCTCCCCCGGGAGAGGCAAACAGAAAACATTAAAAAAAAAAAAAAAAAAATTAAATAAATAAAAAATAAAAACAGCAAAAACATTCCAGGGGGAGGAGAAAAGCCAGGAATGGGACAGGGGTGGCAAAAAAATCCTCATTTCTGCTCCTCCTTCCTGGTATTTTAGAATTTTTTTTAATTTTTAGGGATTTTTTTTTTAGTGAATTGAATTTTTTTTAATTGAATTTTTAGTGGGTTTTTTTTTCCCAAATTTTGCCCATTTTTCCCCATTTCTCCACCATTTCCCACCATCATTTTTTTTTTCGTTCCTGCCATTTCTAATCATTCCTCCCCATTTTTTAATCCCATTTCCTGATTTATTTATTTTTTTTTTGCTCACTTCCTGACTTTTTTTTTTTATTACTTTGCTCCAGTTTGGTTTTTTTTTTTTTTTTGGCGTTCTCCCAATTTTTCTGGTCGTTTTCCCCATTTTTTGGGGAACTTTTCCTGGTGGTTTTTCAGAATTTCTGGCTCATTTCCCTGCTCGTTTTCCCATTTTTTTTCCTCATTTTCCCCGAATTTTTGGTAATTCTCCCATGCCTAATTAATTTCCCACATTTTTCCTCGTTTCCTCTGATTTCTGGGTGACTTTTCCTCATTTTTTCCATCATTTTTTCCTGGTTTTTCCCAGATTTTTTTGTGAATTTTGGGTCATTTTTCCTCCTTTTTTCCCCCTTTCTCTTCCTGCCGGACAAGCGGCGCCTCGTTAATTATGTTAATTATGCAAATGCTCTTAATTAACCCCCGCTAACGAGCCCGGTGGGAACGCCTGGATGGGTTTTTTATTCCCTCTGGAATTTTCTTTCAGCTCCGCCGAATTTAACGGGAATTTGGGGATGTGGGAGCGAATTTAATTCCTGCTTTAACCAAGGGGTTCCTCGACCACCTCAAATCCCAAATTTCGGGGCCAAAAACCCCAAATCCCACCTGGAATTCTCCCAAAAATGAGGAATTCCGCGAGGAATCTCAAGAAAAAAATCCGGATTTGTGGGGGTTTTTTTTGTTTTTTTGGTTTTTTTTTTAGGGGAGGGGATAAATCCCTGAGGATCTCCCGGAAAAAAATTCCCGAGGAAATGACCCAGGGCAGGATTCCCAGTGGCCATAATTGAGGATTTTCCCTTTCAAAAAAATTGGGAATATCCCTTGGGATCCTTCCCAGCCTCTCCCCGAGGGATTGTCCAGCATCAAATTGAGCTTAAAACAGCAAAAAAAAAAGGAAAAAAAAGCAATTTCCAGCCCTGAAATTCCGGGATTTGGGGCTGGGGGAGTGCAAGGGGATGGAAACTCGGTGTTTTCCCATTTTCTGGGGTAAAAATTCGGTGTTTTCCCAGATTTTGGGGTGTGGAAATTCAGTGTTTTCACAGATTTTGGGGTGGAAATTCGGTGTTTTCCCAGATTTTGGGGTGGAAATTCAGTGTTTTCACAGGTTTAGGGGTGTGTAAATTCAGTGTTTTCCCAGATTTTGGGGTGGAAATTCGGTGTTTTCACAGATTTTGGGGTGGAAATTCGGTGTTTTCCCATTTTCTGGGGTGAAAATTCAGTGTTTTCCCAGATTTTGGGGTGTGTAAATTCAGTGTTTTCCCAGATTTTAGGGGATGGATATTCAGTATTCAGTGTTTTCCCGGGTTTTGATGAGTGTAAATTCAGTGTTTTCCCAGATTTTTGGGGTGTGTAAATTCAGTGTTTTCCCAGACTTTGTGGTGTGTAAATTCAGTGTTTTCCCAGATTTTTGGGGTGTGTAAATTCAGTGTTTTCCCATGTTTTGATGGGTGGAATTTCTCTGTTTTCCCGCCTTTTGATGGCTGGAATTTCTCTGTTTTCCCAGATTTTGATGGCTGGAATTTCTCTGTTTTCCCATGTTTTGATGGCTGGAATTTCTCTGTTTTCCCAGATTTTGATGGCTGGAATTTCTCTGTTTTCCCAGGTTTAGGGGTGTGTAAATTCAGTGTTTTCCCAGGTTTTGATGGCTGGAATTTCTCTGTTTTCCCAGATTTTGGGGTGTGTAAATTCAGTGTTTTCCCATGTTTTGATGGCTGGAATTTCTCTGTTTTCCCAGGTTTAGGGGTGTGTAAATTCAGTGTTTTCCCAGATTTTGATGGCTGGAATTTCTCTGTTTTCCCAGATTTTAGGGGTGTGTAAATTCAGTGTTTTCCCAGGTTTTGATGGCTGGAATTTCTCTGTTTTCCCAGATTTTGATGGCTGGAATTTCTCTGTTTTCCCAGATTTTGGGAGGGGTCCCCCCCGTGCCGGCCCCGCTCCTGACACAATGCCTGGAAAACGCTTTTCCAGCGGTTCCGTGGGAAGGAAATTCCAGAGGCCCGTGCGGAATCTCCTTTTTTAGGCATTTTTTGGGTGGTTATTTCTGTCCAGAAGGCGCCGGGGGAAGTCGATCCAGGCGGGATTTATCCATCCCCAGCCCCCCCAAACCTCCCAAAAATCTTTTTTTTTAATTTTTTTTTTTTTTTTTAGGGGAAAATCCCGGCCTGTGGGGCTGGGGGGGGGGATCCCAGAGCGAGGCTTCCCTTGGCACAGAAATTCCCAGATTGGTTTTGGTTTTTTTTTTTAGGGAAATGAGCGTTCAGGGAGGGATTTTGGGCCTTTCCAGGAACGCCGGGGAGAGGCCCCGGATCGGGATTTTATTGGGATTTTATCGGGATTTTATCAGGATTTTATTGGAATTTTATCAGGATTTTATGGGGATTTTATCAGGATTTTATTGGAATTTTATCAGGATTTTAGTGGCATCTTTCTGGTGCTGGGGTGACCCAGGCCTGTTCCCAGTGTTGCCGTTCCTGCTGTTGTTCCCACTGTTGATATTCCCGGTGTTGTTCCCGTTCCTGGTGTTGTTGCCATTCCCACTGTTGTTTCCATTCCCAGTCTTGCCATTCCCGGCGTTGTTCCCAGTGTTGTTCCCAATGTTGTTGCCATTCCCAGTGTTGTTCCAATTCCCAGTATTGTTCCCATTGTTGTTTCCATTCCCGGTGTTGCCATTCCCAGCGTTGTTCCCAATGTTGTTCCCATTCCCAGTGTTGTTCCCAGTGTTGTTCCCAGTGTTGTTCCCAGTGTTGTTCCCAGTGTTGTTCCCAGTGTTGTTCCCAGTGTTGTTCCCAGTGTTGTTCCCATTCCCGATGTTCCCGTTCCCCATGTTGTTCCCGCTGTTGTTCCTATTCCCGTTGTTGTCATTCCCGGTGTTGCCGTTCCCGCTGTTGTTCCCAGTGTTGTTTCCATTCCCGGTGTTGCCATTCCCAGTGTTGTTTCCATTCCCGGTGTTGCCATTCCCAGTGTTGTTCCTATTCCCGGTGTTTCCATTCCCGCTGTTGTTCCTGCTGTTGTTCCCGCTGTTGTTCCCGTTCCCACTGTTGTTCCCAGTGTTGTTGCCATTCCCGCTGTTGTTCCCGGTGTTGTTCCCATTCCCGCTGTTGTTGCCATTCCCGCTGTTGTTGCCATTCCCGCTGTTGTTCCCGCTGTTGTTCCCAGTGTTGTTCCCATTCCCGCTGTTGTTCCCAGTGTTGTTGCCGTTCCCGCTGTTGTTCCCGCTGTTGTTCCCGCTGTTGTTGCCCTTCCCGGTGTTCCCATTCCCGGTGTTGTTGCCGCTGTTGTTGGCGTTGCCGGTGCCGCGCCCGGCCGCGCCTGGCCCAGGCATGTGCGGGCCTGGCACCCCCGGCCAAAGTCCCGGCACCGCCCGGAGCCGCCCTCGATCCGCGGCACCTCCGCCCCAGAGCGGGACCCCAGAACCCCGCCCCAAATCCTGGGGTGTCCCCGGACAATCCCAGAGCCATGGGGGGGATCATGGACCCCAAAATGGGACCCCAGAACCCGGCCCCAAATCCTGGGGTGTCCCCGGACAATCCCAGAGCCATGGGGGGATCATGGACCCCAAAATGGGACCCCAAATCCTGGGGTGTCCCCGGACAGTCCCAGAGCCATGGGGGGATCATGGACCCCAAAATGGGACCCCAGAACCCGGCCCCAAATCCTGGGGTGTCCCCGGACAGTCCCAGAGCCATGGGGGGATCATGGACCCCAAAATGGGACCCCAGAACCCGGCCCCAAATCCTGGGGTGTACCCGGACAGTCCCAGAGCCATGGGGGGGATCATGGACCCCAAAATGGGACCCCAGAACCCGGCCCCAAATCCTGGGGTGTCCCCGGACAATCCCAGAGCCGTGGGGGGATCATGGACCCCAAAATGGGACCCCAGAACCCGGCCCCAAATCCTGGGGTGTCCCCGGGCAATCCCAGAGCCATGGGGGGATCATGGACCCCAAACTGGGATCCCAAATCCTGGGGTGTCCCCGGACAGTCCCAGAGCCATGGGGGGATCATGGACCCCAAAATGGGACCCCAGAACCCGGCCCCAAATCCTGGGGTGTCCCCGGACAATCCCAGATGGATCCTAGTGGGATCAGTGGGACCATTCCAGTGGGATGAAAGGCTTGGGACCATTCCCAGTGGGATCCATGGGACCATTCCCATTGGGATCAATAACTGGGGATCCCTCACAGTGGGACAGGGACCCCCCAGGCTCCCGAATTCCCCCAAATCCCAAATCCCAAACTCTGCTGTGACCCCGCAGACGTTCACGGCCTGGTGCAATTCCCACCTGCGCAAGGCGGGCACGCAGATCGAGAACATCGACGAGGATTTCCGGGATGGGCTCAAGCTGATGCTGCTGCTCGAGGTCATCTCAGGTCAGGCGTGGGCCAGAAACCCCCAAAATCCTTAAACTGGGCCCAGAAACCCCCAAACCAAACTCAAAATCCTTAAACCGGGCCCCAAAACCCACCAAACTGGGCCCAAAACCCTCCAGACTGGGCTCAAAGTACTAAAATTTTGTGCTAAGATACTAAGTATCCCAAACACCTTTGAACTTGACCTAAAATCCTTTAACTCTGACCCTAAATATTTAATCCTGACCCAAATCTTTTACCTGAGCCCCAAACCCTTTAACCCTGACTCAGATCCTTTATCCCAGCCCCAAATCCCTTGGGCCTGACCCGAACCCTTTAGGCCTGACCCAAACCCTTTAACCTTTGCCCAAACCCTTTAAGCCAGTCCCAAACCCTTTAACCTTTGCCCAAACCCTTTAAGCCAGTCCCAAACCCTTTAAGCTTTGCCCAAACCCTTTAAGCTTTGCCCAAACCTTTAGTCCTGACCCAAAGCCTTCAGTCCTGACCCTGATCCCTTTGCAGGGGAGCGGCTGCCGAAGCCAGAGCGGGGCAAGATGAGGGTGCACAAGATCAACAACGTCAACAAAGCCCTGGACTTCATCGCCAGCAAGGGCGTCAAGCTCGTCTCCATCGGTGCTGAGGGTGAGGGAACCTGCTGGGATCCACTGGGAGCAACTGGGATCCACTGGGAGCAACTGGGATCCACTGGGAACCTGCTGGGATCCACTGGGAGCAACTGGGATCCACTGGGAGCAACTGGGATCCACTGGGAACCTGCTGGGATCCACTGGGATCTGCCCCTTTTCAGCCCAAATCGGGATTTTGAGGGGTTTTGAGGATGCCATGACCTCCCCCGAGTGGGTCATGGAATGCCTGAGAAATCTGGGAATTGCAGGAAGTCCAAGGCCATGGTGATCACGGCTGTTCCATGGATTTTTGGTGGAATTTTCAGAAATTTTGGGAGTTTTCCTCAGTCCTTGGTGGGGGGGGGGGGGGGTTTAGGGAATGTGTGGATTGGAGAAGGGGAAATCGCAGAGCAGAGAAAGAAAAGCTCTGGAAAAAAGAGAAGGAGAAAAATAGGAAAGGGGAAAAAAGATGCAGCAGGGATGGAAGAAAATGTGGAAGAGATAAAAATATGGAAAAGGGGAAAAATACTGGAGATGGGGAAGAAAAAAAAGGGTGGAAGGAGGAAAAGAAACCTGGGAGAGGGAGAAAATCCCAGAGAGGGAAGGGAAGTAAAATTGGAGCAGGGAGAAAATCACACGGGAGAGGGAAGGGAAAAACACTTGGAGAAAAGGAAAAAAACAGGAAAATCTTGGGGTTTGTTCTTCCTGAGCTTGGGCTGGGAACGGATTCCAGGATCCCTGTGGGACTGGGGCCATTCCCTGGATCCCTCTGGGATTGGGGCCGTTCCCTGTGGGATCCCCCCGGGATCGGGGCCGTTCCCTTTGGGATCCCCTCAGGATCGGGGCCGTTCCCTTTGGGATCCCCAGGGTCCCCCCGGGGCCGGGCGGGCCCCGCTGGCAGCGGCTGTGCCCGGGCCGGTTTGTTGGGATGGATCCATGGAAATCCTCGGGAAGCCGAGCGAGTCCCGACGGGCCCAGGGCCGGGAGACGCCCGGTGCCCGCCCCCGTGCCAGGAATTCCCAAAAAAAAAAAAACAACGGCAGGGGCTGCTGCAGGCAACCTCGGGAATGTTTGGGATGGGGAAAAGGAGCCCCGAGTTCCTCCCCCTTCCCCACTTCCTTCCCTGTGCAATTTGTGGTTTTCGGGGTCATTTCCAAGCCAGGCAATTCCACAATCCCAGGATTCCCTAAGCCGGGAATTCTTGGGGTCTGTAATTCCAGCATCCCTCGGTTCTGCCACCCCACAATTCCAGCGTCCCTTAATCCCAAGGTCCCGTAAATTTTGAGTCTTGTAATTCTAAAACTTCACATCCTAAGACCTCCACAAATCCAGATGCCGTTGCTGTAGGATTCCCTGATTAATCCCATCAATTTTAGGATTCCATCATTTTTTGCCTCCACCGTTTTGGGAATTCCCAGCTGGAATTCCTGACCCTGGGGCGTTTTCCCCCCCGCAGAGATCGTGGACGGGAACGCCAAGATGACTCTGGGCATGATCTGGACGATCATCCTGCGCTTTGCCATCCAGGACATCTCCGTGGAAGGTAACAGGATCTGCCCTGGGACTGTGGGATCTGCCCTGGGACTGTGGGATCTGCCCTGGGACTGTGGGATCAACCCCTGGGGCTGTGGGATCTGCCCTGGGACTGTGGGATCAACCCCTGGGACTGTGGGATCTGCCCTGGGACTGTGGGATCTGCCCCTGGGACTGTGGGATCTTGTCCTGGGACTGTGGGATCTTGTCCTGGGACTGTGGGATCTGCCCCTGGGACTGTGGGATCTGCCCCTGGGGCTGTGGGATCCGCCCCTGGGACTGTGGGATCTGCCCCTGGGACTGTGGGATCTGCCCCTGGGACTGTGGGATCTGCCCCTGGGACTGTGGGATCCGCCCCTGGGACTGTGGGGTCTTGTCCTGGAGTTTTGGGATCCTCCCCTGGGATCCCCCCTGGATCTCTGACCCCTGTTCCTGCAGAGACCTCGGCCAAGGAGGGGCTCCTGCTCTGGTGCCAGCGGAAAACGGCTCCGTACAAGAACGTCAACGTCCAGAACTTCCACATCAGGTCCTTCCTCTTCCCCTTCCTCTTCCCCAGGGCACGCTGGGCTCAGGCAGGGTCAGAATTCCCAAATTCCTGCAGATTCCCGGGATCCGATCCCCATTTCCCCCACGGATTCCTGGCTCTGATCCCTGATTTTCCCCACGGATTCCTGGCTCTGATCCCTGATTTTCCCCACGGATTCCTGGCTCTGATCCCTGATTTTCCCCACGGATTCCTGGCTCTGATCCCTGATTTCCCCCATGGATTCCTGGCTCTGATCCCTGGTTTTCCTCACGGATTCCTGGCTCTGATCCCTGATTTCCCCCACGGATTCCTGGCTCTGATCCCTGATTTTCCCCATGGATTCCTGGCTCTGATCCCTGATTTTCCCCACGGATTCCTGGCTCTGATCCCTGATTTTCCCCACGGATTCCTGGCTCTGATCCCTGATTTTCCCCATGGATTCCTGGCTCTGATCCCTGGTTTTCCCCCAGCTGGAAGGACGGGCTGGCCTTCAACGCCCTCATCCACCGGCACCGCCCGGAGCTGATCGAGTACGACAAACTCCGCAAGGTAAATCCCCCCCCCCCTTTCCCTGGGAAACCCCGGGAATTCCGGGAATTCCCGACCCACGGAGCCTCCTCTCCCCCAGGATGATCCCGTCACCAACCTCAACAACGCCTTCGAGGTGGCTGAGAAGTACCTGGACATTCCCAAGATGTTGGATGCCGAGGGTAAGCCTGGAATTCCCATGGGATCCCGGGATTTCCTCGGAGGGAGCCGCTGATTTCACCTGGAGCTTTTCCTGTTTAGCACCAATTCCCACCTGTCCAGGTGGATTTATCCAGGATTTGGGATCCTCAGGGTGGAATTGCAGCTGCCAGAGACGTTCCCCCCCAGTTTGTTGCCAGTTTAACCAGTACATAAGTGTGTGGATTTTGCAGTTCCAGGATCCCTGAAAAACCCTGGATCCCACAAATCTCAGATCCTGTAACTCCAGGACTCCTTAAATCTGGAATTACCCAATCCCAGGGATCCAGGAATTCTTGGATCCCACAGTTCTCAGACATCCCCATCCCAATTTTCCATAATTCCAGGACCCCAGGGTCCTGTTGCTCCCACAGTTCCAGCATTCCCACACTCGTGGGATTCCACAGTTCTTTGATTCCACCATCCTGGAATTCCAGGACCTCAGAATTCCCAGGACTCCACAGCTGAACAACCCCACAATCAGCATCCCATAAATCTGGGATTCCTTTCTTCTGACATCCCACAATTGTAGGATTTCATCATTCCAGGACACCCCAATTCCAGGATCCCACAAGTGTGGGATTCCCTTTTTCCAGGATCCCACAATTCTCAGATTTCATTTTTCCAGGGCCTCACAACTTCAGGATCCCACAAATCTGGGATTCCTTTATTCCAGGATCCTATCATTCTTGGATTTCATTATTCCAGGACTCCACAATTTCAGGATCCCACAACTGTAGGGTTTCATTGTTCCAGGATTCCACAGTTCCAGGACCCTACAACTCTATGATCTCTCAGTTCCAGGATCCCATAATTGTAGGATTTCATCATTCCAGGACCCCACAATTCTTTGACCCCACAATTCCAGGATTCCACAATTCCAGCATCCCCAGAGGATCCTCTTGACCTAACCCCGATTTTTCCCCTTCAGCACCAACCTGTGCCCACCCAGGTCCCTTCCCCAAGGCCTGGGGAGCCCTTGGAGCAGAATCTCAGCCCCGTTCCCAGTCTGTTCCCAGTCTGTTCCCAGCCCGTTCCCAGTCTGCTCCCAGTCCGTTCCCAGTTTAACCCATGTGGTTCCTCCCAGCCCGTTCCCAGTCTGTTCCCAGCCTCTTCCCAGTCCGTTCCCAGCCCGTTCCCAGTTTGCTCCCAGCCCGTTCCCAGTCCGTTCCCAGTCCGTTCCCAGTCCGTTCCCAGTTTGCTCCCAGCCCGTTCCCAGCCCGTTCCCAGCCCGTTCCCAGCCCGTTCCCAGCCCGTTCCCAGCCCGTTCCCAGCCCGTTCCCAGCCCGTTCCCAGTTTAACCCGTGCGGTTCCTGGCAGACATTGTGAACACGGCTCGCCCAGACGAGAAGGCCATCATGACCTACGTCTCCAGTTTCTACCACGCCTTCTCCGGGGCCCAGAAGGTACCGGGAGCGTCCGGCCCCGCCCGGGCCTTCCTCCCGGCCCCGCCCCCTGGACTCCTCCTCCTCCTCTTCCTCCTCCTCTTCCTCCCGGATCCGTCCTTCTGGAATTTTCTCTCGGCGCTCTCACGCTCGCTTTCTCTTGCAGCCGCGGCCGCTGTCGCTCGGGGAGGGGCTCTGGGATCGCCCCCGGCTCTGGCTCACGAGGGGTTAAATCTGCCTGAGGAGGGGGGGGTCCCCAGATTTGTGGGGAATCCATGGAAAACCCGTGGGAATCCACAGGAAATTCGTGGGAAATCCCTGGGAAAAAAATTGTGGGAATCCATGGAAAATTCATGGGAATGTACAGGAAATAAATGAGGAATCCATGGAAAATTCGTGGGAATGTACAGGAAATAAATGAGGAATTCCATGAGGAATCCATGGAAAATTCGTGGGAATGCATAGGAAATAAATGAGGAATTCCATGAGGAATCCATGGAAAATCCGTGGGAATGCATAGGAAATAAATGGGAATTCCATGAGGAATCCATGGAAATCCATAGAAAATTTGTGGGAATCCACAGGAAATCCATGGGGATCCTTGGCAATTCATAGAAACCCACAGGAAATCCCCTGGGAAATTCATGGAAATCCATGGGAAATTAATGGGAAATCCACAGGATTCCATGGAAATCCATGGGAAATTCGTAGCAAATCAGTGGAAATCCACAGAATTCCGTGGAAATCCATGGGAAATTCATAGGAAATCAGTGGGAATCCACAGGAAATCCACAGAATTCCGTGGAAATCCATGGGGAAATGCACAGGAGATCCAGGAGCAGGGCAAGGCCGGGGCTCCAGGAGGCCCCGGGGCTTTGAGGATGGGGGTCAGGGCAGCACAAACCCCCCCGTGAGCCGGCCTGGGGGGGTTGGATCCCAGCCCCAGGAATGGGGGAGCTGTGTGGGAATGTGGGGGCGCTGCTGGAGCTTTGTCCCTGTGCTCTCTCCCTGCCCTGGTGCCTCAGACATCGTGGGCACGCTGAGGCCCGACGAGAAGGCCATCATGACCTACGTGTCCTGCTTCTACCACGCCTTCTCCGGGGCCCAGAAGGTGAGCCCGGCCCCGGGGCTGCTGCTGCTCTGCTGGGCTCTGCCTGGGGTCTGAGATCTGCCTGGGGTCTGGGGTCTGCCTGGGATCTGTCTGGGGTCTGTCTGGGGTCTGAGATCTGCCTGGGATTGATCTTGGCTCTGGGATCTGCCTGGGGTCTGGCTGGGGCCTGGGATCTGCCTGGGGCCTGGGATCTGCCTGGGGTCTGGGGTCTGCCTGGGATCTGCCTGGGGTCTGCCTGGGATCAGTCTGGGGTCTGAGATCTGCCTGGGATTGATCTTGGCTCTGGGATCTGCCTGGGGTCTGCCTGGGATCAGTCTGGGATCTGCCCAAGATCCATCTGGGCTCTGGGATCCATCTGAGATCCATCTGGGATCTGCCTGCGACCTGGGGTCTGCCTGGGATCGATCTGGGATCAATCTGGGATCTGCCTGGGATTTGGGTTCTGCCTGGGATCAGTGTGGGGTCTGGAATCTTCCTGGGATCTGGGATTGATCTGGGATCTCCCTGGAATCTGGGATGTGCCTGGGATCTGGGATCGATCTGGGATCCATCTGGGATGTGCCTGGGATCCATCTGGGATTTGGGATCCATCTGGGATGTGCCTGGGATTTGGGATTGATCTGGGATCCATCTGGGATGTGCCTGGGATCGATCTGGGATTTGGGATCCATCTGGGGTGTGCCTGGCTGCTGCTGTGCTTGGCTCCCCCTGGGCCAGGGGAGGTGGGGCCTGGCTCTGCTGAGCTTCTGCTCTCGGGCTTCCTCAGGGTCCTTCCTGTATTCCCTTCCTCATTCCCTTCTTTTCTTCCCTTCCTTTTTCTCTTTATTCCCTTCCTTTCCCCTCCCTGTATCCCCTTCCTTTTCCTCTTTGTTTTTTTCCTTTATCCCTTTGTTTTATTTTTTTTTTATTCCCTTATTTTCTTCCTTATTCCTTTCCTTTGTTTATTCCCTTTATTCCTTTCCTTTATTCCTTTTTCTCTTCCTTTCCTCCTTTCCTTTCTTCCCTTCTCTCCCTCCCTTTTTCCCCCCTTTTCCTTTATTTGATTTATCAATTTCCTTCATTTATTTCCTTCATTTATTTACTTAATTTATTTTCTTCCCCCTGGTCACTGGATTTTCCTCCTCCCGGCCCTTCCCAGTTCCTCTTCCTGCTGGGCTCCTTCCTCCTCCTCCTCCTCCTCCTGGACTCCTCTGCTTCCCACCCAGGTACCTCCAGCCCTGTCCTTCCTCCTCCTCCTCCTCCTGCTGCTCAGGGTCAGGATTGGGATTGGGATCAGGCCCTGCAAGGGTGGGGTTTTCTTTTTATTTCCCATTTCTTTTCTCTTTCCTTTAACTTTTCTTTTTGTTTTCCCTCAATTTTCTCCCAATTTTCCTATTCCTTTCTTCCTCTTTTTTCCCCTATTTTTGATTTTTTTCTCCTTTTTTTTCCACTTTTCCCCTTTTCTTTCTTTACTTTCCTTTTTGCTTTTTAATTTCCCCATTTCCCATTCCAAATTTCCCTATTCCCCATTTCCCAATCCCATTCCTCATTCCCAATTTTCCCATTCCCTGTTCCCAATCCCATTTCCCATTCCCAATTTCCCTATTCCCCATTCCCAATTTTCCCTTTCCCTGTTCCCAATCCCTTTCCCCATTTCCCCATTCCCAATTTCCCAATTTCCCCATTATTTCCCCATTTCCCCACAGGCAGAGACAGCAGCCAATCGAATCTGCAAAGTGCTGGCCGTGAACCAGGAGAACGAGCAGCTCATGGAGGACTACGAGCGCCTGGCCTCGGATGTAAGGGGGAAAAAAACCCCAAAATCACCCCAGAAACACCACAAAAACGACCCCAAAAACATCACAAAAACAACCCCAGGAACACCGCAAAAACACCACAAAAACGACCCCAAAAACACCACAAAAACAACCCCAGGAACACCACAAAAACATCACTAAAACAACCCCAGGAACACCACAAAAACATCACTAAAACAACCCCAGGAACACCACAAAAACATCACTAAAACAACCCCAGAAACATCACAAAAACACCACAAAAACGACCCCAGAAACACCACAAAAACATCACAAAATCAACCCCAGAAACATCACAAAAACATCACAAAAACAACCCCAGAAACATCACAAAAACATCACAAAAACAAACCCAAAACCCCCCATAGAGCACTGGGAGTTCCTGGCCTCGGATGTTTCCCAGCTCTTGGCTTGGATCCAGCCCCCAAACCCCTCACCCCAAATCCCAAACCCCAAACCCCACATCCCTCACCCCAATCCCTATTTCCCAGCTCCTGGCATGGATCCAGCACCCCTAATCCCTCACTCCAAACCCCAAATCCCTTTCCTGTTCCCCAGCTGCTGGCGTAGATCCAGCACACCAAACCCCAGACCCCAAACCCCAAATCCCTCACCCCAAACCCCAAATCCCTTTCCTGTCCCCAGCTGCTGGCGTGGATCCAGCACCCCAAATCCCTCACCCCAAACCCCAAATCCATTTCCTGTTTCCCAGCTGCTGGCGTGGATCCAGCATCCCAAACCCCACATCCCAAACCCCAAATCCTTCACCCCAAATCCCTCACCCCAGTGCTGTTCCCCAGCTGCTGGCGTGGATCCAGCACCCCAAATCCCTCACCCCAAACCCCAAATCCCTCACCCCAAACCCCACATCCCTCACCCCAGCTCTTGGCGTGGATCCAGCACACCAAACCCACATCCCAAACCCCACATCCTTCACCCCAAACCCCAAATCCCTCACCCCAATCCTGTTCCCCAGCTGCTGGCTTGGATCCAGCGCACCAAACCCCAAATCCTTCACCCCGAATCCCTCACCCCAAACCCCAAACCCCTCACCCCAATCCCTATTTCCCAGCTCTTGGCGTGGATCCAGCGCACCAAACCCACATCCCAAACCCCACATCCTTCACCCCAAACCCCAAATCCCTCACCCCAGACCCCAAATCCCTTTCCTGTTCCCAGCTCTTGGCGTGGATCCAGCGCACCAAACCCCACATCCTTCACCCCAAATCCCTCACCCCAAACCCCAAATCCCTTTCCTGTTCCCAGCTCTTGGCGTGGATCCAGCGCACCATCCCGTGGCTGGAGTCCCGGGATCCCCAGAAGACCATCCCGGCCATGCAGCAGAAGCTGGAGGATTTCCGGGAGTACCGGCGGGTGCACAAACCGCCCAAGGTGCAGGAGAAATGTCAGCTGGAGATCAACTTCAACACCCTGCAGACCAAACTGCGCCTCAGCGGCCGGCCTGCCTTCATGCCCTCCGAGGGCAGGATGGTCTCGGTGAGTCTGGGGGCTAAACCTGTCCTAATCCCACCCCAAACCCATCCTAAACCCACCCCAAACCCACCCTAACCTGCCCTGGCCTTCATGCCCTCCGAGGGCAGGATGGTCTCGGTGAGTCTGGGCTTAAACCCGCCCTAAACTGCCCTAAACCCACCCTAACCTGCCCTGGCCTTCATGCCCTCCGAGGGCAGGATGGTCTCGGTGAGTCTGGGCTTAAACCTGTCCTAAACCCACCCCAAACCCACCCCAAACCCATCCTAACCTGCCCTGGCCTTCATGGCTTCCGAGGGCAGGATGGTCTCGGTGAGTCTGGGGTTAAACCCACCCTAAACTCATCCTAAACTGCCCTAAACCCACCCTAACCTGCCCTGGCCTTCATGCCCTCCGAGGGCAGGATGGTCTCGGTGAGTCTGCGCTTAAACCCGCCCTAAACTCATCCTAAACTGCCCCAAATGTGCCCTGGCCTTCATGGCAGGATTTTTGGGGTGACCCCGGGGTATTTTGGGGTCCCCAGGACATCGGGGCAGGGTGGCAGAGACTCGAGCAGGCCGAGAAGGGACACGAGGAGTGGGGGTCACCTGTCCCACCTGTGCTGGGGATTTTTGGGGTGACCCCGGCAGGATTTTTGGGGTGACCCCGGGTTATTTTGGGGTCCCCAGGACATCGGGGCAGGGTGGCAGAGACTCGAGCAGGCCGAGAAGGGACACGAGGAGTGGCTGCTGACGGAGCTGCGGCGCCTGGAGCGCCTGGATCACCTGGCCGAGAAATTCCGGCAGAAAGCCTCGATCCACGAGGGCTGGACGGAAGGTACGGGGGGGCAGGGGGTGAAAAGGGGGTTTGGATGAGGATTCACACCTGGGCCAGGTAAGGAGGTGGCCCAGGGTGGGCTCAGGGTCTCAGGGGTGGCCCAGGGTGGGCTCAGGGTCTCAGGTGTGTCCCTGTGCCCAGGTAAGGAGGTGGCCCAGGGTGGGCTCAGGGTCTCAGGTGTGTCCCTGTGCCCAGGTAAGGAGGTGGCCCAGGGTGGGCTCAGGGTCTCAGGTGTGTCCCTGTGCCCAGGTAAGGAGGTGGCCCAGGGTGGGCTCAGGGTCTCAGGTGTGTCCCTGTGCCCAGGTAAGGAGGTGGCCCAGGGTGGGCTCAGGGTCTCAGGTGTGTCCCTGTGCCCAGGTAAGGAGGTGGCCCAGGGTGGGTTCAGGGTCTCAGGGGTGGCCCAGGGTGGGCTCAGGGTCTCAGGTGTGTCCCTGTGCCCAGGTAAGGAGGTGGCCCAGGGTGGGCTCAGGGTCTCAGGTGTGTCCCTGTGCCCAGGTAGGGAGGTGGGTTCAGGGTCTCAGGTGTGTCCCTGTGCCCAGGTAAGGAGGTTGCCCTGCGGGACCGGGACTCGGGCACGGCCTCCCTGGCCCAGGTGAGGGCGCTGCTCCGCAAACACGAGGCCTTCGAGTCAGACCTGGCGGCGCACCAGGACCGGGTGGAGCAGATCGCAGCCATCGCCCAGGAGCTCAAGTATGGCAGCCCCAAATCACCCAAAATTACCCCAAAATAGCCCCAAAACAACCCCAAACTGTGTCCCTGAATAACCCCAAAATGACCCCAAATTGTGTCCCAAAATAACCCAAATTGTATCCCAAAATAACTCTTATTTTCTCCCTTTTCTCCTTTTTCCCACTGTTTTTCCCACTGTTTTTCCCACTGTTTTTCCCACTGTTTTTCCTCCATTTCCCCCCATTTTTTCCCCCATTTATCCCCATTTTTTCCCCGATTTTCCCCCCGTTTTTTCCCTCATTTCCCCTCCTTTTTTCCCCCCTTTTTTTCCCCCATTTATCCCCATTTATCCCATATTTTTCCCCATTTTTTTTTCCCCCCAGCGAGCTGGATTACTACGACTCCCCGAGCGTCAACGCTCGCTGCCAGAAGATTTGTGACCAGTGGGACCTGCTGGGCTCCCTCACCCACAGCCGCCGGGAGGCCCTGGAGGTCAGCAGCCTCCCCTGGCCACCTGGGCTACCTGGGGAGGGTGGGGACCACCCCAAAAACCCCCCCAAAAAAAATCCCAACCGTGGTTTTTCCCCCCCAGAAAATGGAGAAGCAGCTGGAGACGATCGACGAGCTGCACCTGGAGTACGCCAAGCGCGCCGCGCCCTTCAACAACTGGATGGAGAGCGCCATGGAGGACCTGCAGGACATGTTCATAGTGCACACCATCGAGGAGATCCAGGTGAGCAGAAAGCACCTGAGATCACCCAAAAAATCCCCACAAAAATCCCCCAAAAATCACCCAAAAATCACACAAAAATCCCCACAAAAATCACCCAAAAATCACCCAAAAATCACCCAACATCACACCGAAAATCCCCTGAAAAACCCATCCAGGTGAGGGTTCTGGGGGCACCTGCAGGGCATGTTCATAGTGCACACCATCGAGGAGATCCAGGTGAGCAGAAAGCACCTGAGATCACCCAAAAAATCCCCAAAAAAATCCCCACAAGAATCACCCAAAAATCACCAAAAAAAATCCCCACAAAAATCACCCAAAAATCACCCAACATCACACCGAAAATCCCCTGAAAAACCCATCCAGGTGAGGGTTCTGGGGGCACCTGCAGGACATGTTCATAGTGCACACCATCGAGGAGATCCAGGTGAGCAGAAAGCACCTGAGATCACCCAAAAAATCCCCAAAAAAATCCCCACAAAAATCCCCCAAAAATCACCAAAAAATCCCCACAAAAATCACCCCAAAAATCCCCACAAAACTGCCCCAAAAATCCCGTCCAGGTGCGTTTTTCTGGTTCATTGTCTCCACAGTTGGTGAGATCCAGGTGGAGTCACAGAATTCCGTGGGATTATCCTGCCCCAAAAGCACTTCCCAAAAATTAATAAACAGTAATAGAAAAAAAAAGGCCCAGAATTACAATTTTGGAAGCATTTTCTGGTAGGATTTGGCCATTTTCTTGCTGATTTTGTGGCCAGAGCTGGAAATTCCATGGAATCTCCTCTTGGAATCCATGGGATCTTCCCCCTGGAATCCCATGGGATCTTCCCCCTGGAACCCCAGGGAATCCCTGGAACCCCATGGAATTCCTGGATTCCCATGGAATCCCTGAAATCCCTGGAATCCCTTTAATTCCATGGAACTCCAAGGAATTCCTGGATCCCCATGGAGAATCCCTGGAATCCCGGGAATCCCATGGAATCCCTGGAACCCCAATGAGTCCCTGGAATCCAAAGGAATCCCTGGAACCCCCTGGAATTCCTGAAAACCCTGGAACCCCAAGGAATCTCTGGAACCCCCTGGAACCCCAATGAGTCCCTGGAACCGCAGGGAATCCCTGAAATCTCTGGAACCCCCTGGAATCCCTGGAACCCCAATGAGTTCCTGGAATCCCTGAAATCCCTGGAACCCCAAGGAATCCCTGAAATCCCTGGAACCCCCTGAAATCCCTGGAACCCCCTGGAACCCCAATGAGTTCCTGGAATCCCTGAAATCCCTGGAACCCCAAGGAATCCCTGAAATCCCTGGAACCCCAAGGAATCCCTGGAACCCCAAGGAATCCCTGAAATCCCTGAAACCCCCAGGAACCCCTGAAATCCCTGGAACCCCCTGGAATCCCTGGAACCCCCTGGAACCCCCTGGAATCCAAATGAGTCCCTGGAACCCCAGGGAATCCCTGAAATCCCTGGAACCCCCAGGAAGCCCTGAAATCCCTGGAACCCCAATGAGTCCCAGGAACCCCCTGGAATCCCAGGAACCCCCAGGAACCCCTGGCCTGTCCCCCCCCAGGGCCTGATCACCGCCCATGACCAGTTCAAGTCGACGCTGCCGGACGCCGACAAGGAGCGGGAGGCGATCCTGGGGATCCAGAGGGAGGCTCAGAGGATCGCTGAGCTGCACGGCATCCAAGGGCCAGGGAGCAACCCCTACACGTCTGTCACCCCCCAGATCATCAACTCCAAGTGGGAGCGGGTATGGGGAGCCCTGCATCCTTCTCCTGCTCATTTATTCCTGCAGTTTTTGCCTTTTCTGCTCCTTTATTCCTGCAGTTTTCCCTTTTCCCTACACCTCAGTCACCCCCCAGATCATCAGCTCCAAATGGGAGCGGGTATGGAGAGCCCTTCATCCTTTTCCTGCTCCTTTTTCCCACCTTTTTCCTGCATTTTCTCTCTTTTTCCTGTGCTTTTCCCTTTTCCCTAAACCTCAGCGACCCCCCAGATCATCAGCTCCAAATGGGAGCGGGAACTGAGAGCCCTTCATCCTTCTCCTGCTCCTTTATTCCTGCATTTTCTCCCTTTTTCCTGTGCTTTCCCCTTTTCCCTAAACCTCAGCGACCCCTCAGATAATCAGCTCCAAGTGGGAGCGGGTACTGAGAGCCCTTTCCCAGTTTCCCCTGTGGTTTCCCAGTTCCCCCCAGCATTCCCAGTTTGTTTCCCACACCTTTTCCCAGTTCCCCCAGTTCATTCCCAGTCTCCCCCAGGTGCAGCAGCTGGTGCCCAAACGGGACCAGGCACTGCAGGAGGAGCAGAACCGGCAGAATTCCAACGAGCACCTGCGGAGGCAGTTCGGGAGCCAGGCCAACAGGGTGGGGCCCTGGATCCAGACCAAGATGGAGGTCAGCAGTACTGGGAGTACTGGGAATACTGGGAGTACTGGGAATGCTGCAGTCAGCCCCGGAATGGGCCGTGTTTGGGGTCAGAAAAGGGCTGGGAAAGGTTGGTCGGTGATGTCCTGGAAATTCGGGATGGAAATCCCAGTTTGGGGATTCAGGGCTGTCCTGGTGTTCTACTGGAAATTCGGGATGGAAATCCCAGTTTGGGGATTCAGGGCTGTCCTGGTGTTCTACTGGAAATTCGGGATGGAAATCCCAGTTTGGGGATTCAGGGTTGTCCTGGTGTTCTACTGGAAATTCGGGATGGAAATCCCAGTTTGGGGATTCAGGGCTGTCCTGGTGTTCTCCTGGAAATTGGGGATGGAAATCCCAGTTTGGGGATTGAGGGTTGGGATGGTGGAATCAGTTCTGGGGCTGCTCCACCTCCACCTTATCCCAGATCCTAAAGGAAGGGCTGGGTCAGTGTTCTGCTGGAAATTTGTGTGGAATTCCTGCCTTGGGGATCTGGGATCACCCCAGGGGGATCCCGTGGGTGTTCTGCTGGAAATTTGTGTGGAATTCCTGCCTTGGGGATCTGGGATCACCCCAGGTGGATCCCATGGGTGTTCTGCTGGAAATTTGTGTGGAATTCCTGCCTTGGGGACCTGGGATCACCCCAGGGGCGTCCCCTGGGGCGCTGGGAAGGCCGGGGATGTTTGGGCTCGGGCTCTGCAGGGGCTGCCAGGCTGGAATTTGGGGTGCTGTTGGCAGGAGATCGGCCGGATCTCCATCGAGATGAACGGGACCCTGGAGGATCAGCTCAACCACCTGAAGGAGTACGAGGAGAACATCGTGGAGTACAAACCCAACCTGGAGCTGCTGGAGCAGCAGCACCAGCTGGTGCAGGAGGCCCTGATCTTCGACAACCAACATTCCAACTACACCATGGAGGTCTGGGATCGTCCCCAGGGGCTGGGAGTGGGGAATGGGGGGTCCCACTTGGGGTTTGGGGGGTCCCAGGGTGGGCAGGAGCTCTGATCCTCGACAGCCAACGTTCCATTTACACTGTGGAGGTTTGGGATCCTGGGATCCCATCCCATGGGATTGGGGTTCTCCCAGGGCATTGGGGTGCTCTGGAGGGTTCAGGATCCCATCTCAGGGAATCAGGGTGATCCTGTGAGGATCAGGATGAGCTTGTGGGGATCAGGAGGATCCTGTGGGTGCAGGATCCCATCTCAGGGGATCAGGATGATCCTGTGGGTGCAGGATCCATCCCGTGGGGATCAGGATGATCCTGTGGGTGCAGGATCCATCCTGTGGGGATCAGGAGGATCCTGTGGGTTCAGGATCCCATCTCAGGGGATCAGGAGGATCCTGTGGGTGCAGGATCCATCCCGTGGGGATCAGGGTGATCCTGTGGGTTCAGGATCCCATCCCAGGGGATCAGGAGGATCCTGTGGGTTCAGGATCCATCCCGTGGGGATCAGGATGAGCCTGTGGGGATCAGGATCCCATTTCAAGGGATCAGGATGATCCTGTGGGTTCAGGATCCCATCTCAGGGGATCAGGATGATCCTGTGGGTGCAGGATCCATCCCGTGGGGATCAGGATGATCCTGTGGGTTCAGGATCCCATCTCAGGGGATCAGGATGATCCTGTGGGTGCAGGATCCATCCCGTGGGGATCAGGATGATCCTGTGGGTTCAGGATCCATCCCGTGGGGATCAGGATGATCCTGTGGGTGCAGGATCCATCCCGTGGGGATCAGGATGATCCTGTGGGTTCAGGATCCATCCCGTGGGGATCAGGGTGATCCTGGGGGCTCCATTCCCCCCTCACTCCCCCATTCCCATTCCCAGCACCTGCGTGTGGGCTGGGAGCAGCTGCTCACGACCATCGCCCGCACCATCAACGAGGTGGAGAACCAGATCCTGACCCGCGACGCCAAAGGCATCAGCCAGGAGCAGATGCAGGAATTCCGGGCCTCCTTCAACCACTTCGACAAGGTCTGGGATCCTGGGGGGATCCTGGGGGGATCCTGGGGCTGGGGATCCCAGAATCCTGGGGTTTGGGGTCCCAGGGGGTTCTGGGGGTGACAGCCCAGCCCAGTCCCCACCTGGAGCAGCCCCCACGGGTTATTCCCCATTTTTTTCCCCATTTTTTTCCCTCATTTCCCCCATTTTTTCCCTGTTTTTCCAGGACCACGGCGGTGCCCTGGGCCCGGAGGAGTTCAAGGCCTGTTTGATCAGTCTGGGCTACGACGTCGAGAACGACCGGCAGGTACTGCCTGCTTCCTCCTCCTCCTCCTCCTCCTCCTCCTCTTCCCCTTCCTCCTTCCTTCCTGGAATCCTTCCTTCCTCCTTCCCTCCTTTCCATCCATCCATCCTCCCATCCTTTTCCAGGCCAGTTTCCTCCTCTAACGGATTCTCTGCTTTTCTCTTCCTCCTCCTCTTCCCTCTTCTTCCTCCTCCTCCTCCTCCTCCTCCTCCTCCCTGCAGCCGAAGCGCCGCACGGACTCCAACGATTTCCGTGCCCTGCTGGGCCCCGCGGGATCAGGCCTGGTAACAATCTCCTTTTCCTGCCTCTACTCCTTTATTTTCCTCCTTTTTTCTTTTTTTTTTTTTTTTTTAATTCCCATCACTGCTGGCGGGGGAGGAAGGGGAAAATCCCAAGTGGAAGAACCGCGGAAAAGCTCTGGATATCCCGGCAAAACTCCAGAATTCCAAGGGGAAGGGGGGTGGAAAAAAGCAAAAAAAAAAGCTGAGGAGTGACCACAAAAGGGCGTGGAACCGCTGGGGAAGGCTCGGAGTGGCTGAGTGCTCCTCTGTCCCCGCAGGGTGACGCGGAATTCCAGCGGATCATGGCCGTGGTGGATCCCAACGGCAGCGGCAGCGTCACCTTCCAGGCCTTCATCGACTTCATGTCCCGGGAAACCACGGACACCGACACGGCCGAGCAGGTCATCAACAGCTTCCGTGTGCTGGCCGGGGACAAGGTGGGCACGGCCGGGATTTGGGGAATTCTGGGGGTTGGGAGTAAAGGGGAGAGCAGGGGGCGGGGTTGGGGAATGGCAGGGTGGGATTTGGGAATGGCAGGGTGGGATTTGGGGAATGGCAGGGCGGGGTTTGGGAATGGCAGGGTGGGATTTGGGGAATGGCAGGGTGGGGTTTGGGAATGGCAGGGTGGGATTTGGGAATGGCAGGGTGGGGTTTGGGAATGGCAGGGTGGGATTTGGGGAATGGCAGGGTGGGATCTGGGGAATGGCAGGGTGGGATTTGGGGAATGGCAGGGTGGGATTTGGGAATGGCAGGGTGGGATTTGGGGAATGGCAGGGTGGGGTTTGGGAATGGCAGGGTGGGATTTGGGAATGGCAGGGTGGGGTTTGGGAATGGCAGGGTGGGATTTGGGGAATGGCAGGGTGGGATCTGGGGAATGGCAGGGTGGGATTTGGGGAATGGCAGGGTGGGATTTGGGAATGGCAGGGTGGGATTTGGGGAATGGCAGGGTGGGATTTGGGAATGGCAGGGTGGGATCTGGGGAATGGCAGGGTGGGATTTGGGCAGTAAAACCCAGGCAGGATTTAGAAGCCGTTTGAAATTTGCTCATTGCTCAGTGACGTCAATGACACTGTATGTGATTCCCCCACCCCATTTTCCTCCCATTTCTCCCCCATTTCCCCCGTCATTTTCCCTCCATTTCCCCCATGATTCCCCCACCCCATTCCCCCCGTTTTTCCCCTATTTTCCCCCCTGATTCCGTTACTTCCGTTTCCCCACATTTTTCGTCCCCATTTTCCCCCATTCCCCCCGATTTTCCCCCCCATTTTCCCTCCATTTCCCCCATGATTCCTCCACCCCATTTCCCCCATTTTCCCCCTTATTTCCCCCCATTTTCCCCCCATTCCCCCCATGATTCCTCCACCCCATTCCCCCCTTTTCCCCTCCATTTCCCCTATCCCGCCCGATTTTTCCCCCCATTTTCCCCCCATGTCCCCCCATTCTCCCACCCCATTTCCCCCCCATTTTCCCTCCAATTCCCCCCCATTCTCCCACCCCATTTTCCCCCCAATTCTCCCCCATTTCCCCCAATCCCCCCATTTCCTCTCCAATTCCCCCTCATTTTCCCCGTTATTCCCCCCATTCTCCCCCCATTCTCCCCCCATTTTCCTCATTATTCCCTCCATTTCCCTCCCCATTTCCCCCCATTTTCCCCCCCATCTCCCCCCCTATTCTCCCCCTATTCTCGCCCTATTTCCCCCCATTATTCCCCCCCCCATTATCCCCCCCATTCTCCCCCCATTCCCCCCCATTATCCCCCCCATCTCCCCCGTTTTCCCCCCATTATTCCCCCCATTATTCCCATCTCTCCCCCCATTATCCCCCTTATTTCCCCCCAATCCCCCCCAATTTTCCGCCGTATTTCCCTCCATTCCTCCCCCATTTTCCCCCATTATTCCCCCCATTATCCCCCCCAATTCCAGAACTACATCACGGCGGCCGAGCTGCGGCGGGAGCTGCCGGCGGCGCAGGCCGAGTACTGCATCGCCCGCATGGCTCCGTACGCGGGCGCCGACGCCGTGCCCGGAGCCCTGGACTACAAATCCTTCTCCACGGCCCTGTACGGCGAGAGCGACCTGTGAGCGCCGCCGCCGGCCCTGCTCCTGCACTATGCAACACTCGCCTGGTTTGGGATGGCTCGGCAGCAAACCCCCGTTTCCCCCTCGGGCTGGAAAGGGTTCCTTTGGTAATGAGACACACACACACACACTGAGAGAGAGAGAGAGAGAGAGAGAAATATTCCGGTTATTTTTCACGGGATCGGCGCAGCCCGAGGGTTTCCCTTTACCTCCCTCACACTACGCCCTTCCCCACTTAACGGTAATTTATGGCTTTTTCCAGAGGGGAAAAAAAAAATTTTTTGGGATTTTTTTGGGGTTTTTTCTTTTTTTTTTTTTTAGGGGTTTTTTTTTTTTTTTTTCACTCACATTCCCACCTCAGAGCAGCGTTTTGCGGACCAAAAAAAAAAATAAATAAAATGGGAACAATAAGGAGGGAAACGGGAAAAAAAAAAAAAAAAAAAAGGCGAGAAATGAGGTGAAATTAGAGGGGGGGAAAATGTGGAGATAGATGGAAAATTAGGGGAAAAAAAAAATGTGGAGCGTGTGGAAAAATTAGGAGAGAAGTGAGGAAAATCATGGAGAAATCTGGAGGAATACTGAAAAATGTGGGAAAATAATGATAAAGAAGAGTGAGGAGAAAAATGAAAAGAGAAAAAAGGAGAACTGTGGAAAAATATGGAAAGAGAACCAAGGAGGATAATTAAGAGAAATCCACCTAATAAAGCGCCTGATCCTGGAAAATTTTGATGGGAAGCAGAAAATTCCAGTTTTCTTTATAACTTTACGGATTTATTATATAAATATATATTCACGTAGCAGCTTCTTTGTCCTGTAATTAAAATATTGCTGAAAAAAAAAAAAAAATCTCTGGAGTCTTTTCCCCAGGTTTAGCCAACGAGGTAATCTTTAGGGGAGAGAACGACAACTTTGAGGTAAAAATGGAGTTGTTGGGAGGGGACATTTTGGGGGTAAAATTGAGGTAATTTATTTTTTTGACAGGTCAGGAAAATCCTGGGAGTAAAAGCCGAGGTGATCTGTTAGTGATGGAAGGAATATTTTTAGGGTAAAATGTGAGGTACAAGTGAGTGCAGGGTCCCTAAGTTGTGTTGGGGTTTTTTCCCCCTCATGTTCCCCATCCTTTTTTCTCTCCCTTTTCCCACCGTTTTTCCCTCACTACTTTTCTCTTTTTCCCCTCCAATTTCCCACCTTTTTTCCTCCCTTTTTCCCCCCTCACATTTCCCTTTCTTTTCCCCCCGTTTTCCTCTCACATTTCTCCATTCCCCCTCACATTTCCCTCTCTTTTCCCCTCAAATTCCCCTTTTTTCCTCACATTTCTTCTCCCCTCACATTTCTCTTTTCCCTTCACATTTTCTTTTCCCCTCACATTCCCCCCATTTTCCCCTCACATTCCCCTTTAGTTTCCCTTCACATTCCCCTTTATGTTCTCATGTTTCCCTCTTTCCCCCTCACATTTCTCTCTTTTTCCCCTCACATTCCCCTGGTTTTCCCTCACATTTCCCCCATTTCCCCCTCAGATTTCTCTCTCTTTCCTCCCTCACACTTCACTCTGTTTTCCTCTCACGTTTTCTCCCATTTTCCCCTCACATTTCTCTTTTTTCTCCTCACATTTCTCTTTCCCCCTCACGTTTTCCCGCCCATTTTCCTCCCCTCACGTTTTCCCGCCCATTTTCCCCTCATGTCTCAGAGCTGGAGCAGGAACATTTATTGAGGTCAGTGTTGGGAGAGGACATTTGGGGACATTTTGGGGACAGTTGGGGACAGCTGAGGGGTCAGCTCCGGGGCGGTCACTGGGTGGTCACTGGGCAGTTTATGGGCACTGGTGGCTCAGAAATGGACGTAGGACAGCACGACATCGCCCTCGATCTCCAGCACGTCCACGTGGGGCCCGGCCGGCACCCGGTGGTGGAAATCAAAGAGCGGCTGCCCCTCAGCAAACACCTTGAACCGATGGTTCCCACAGCGGATGGACAGCTGGGCAGGAGACACGAGGGGGGCTGTCACCCCAGAGACCCCACAAAACCCCCAGACCCCAAATCCCGGCCTGCTCCCCTCCCCAAAATCCTCCCCAGACCCCAAAACTCCTCCGGAGCCCCCTCCCTCATCCCAAAACCTTCCAGAGCCCCCTAAAATCCCATTAATCCCCCCTGCGCCCCACCCTGCTGTCCTCCCCAAAAACCCCTCAGGACCCCAAAACTCCTCCAGAGCCCCTTCCCTCCCTCATCCCAAATCTTTCCAGAGCCTCCTAAAATCCCCCTTGTGCTCCACTCAGGACCCCAAACCCCACCCAGCTCCCCTCTCCAAAAACCCCTCAGGACCCCCAAACCCCCCCAGGACCCCTCCCCTCTCACATCGAAGTAGCGGCCGGGCTGGAAGGGGCTGCAGCAGGCGAGGTCTCTCTCCTCGTGGCCCCAGGAGCCCCCCAAAAAGCAGTTCCGGACCACCTGTCCCCCCTCGTCCATGCGGGGGCTCACGTGCAGAACCACGTCCCCCCCCGGGCCCGCCCGCAGGTTGATTTGGAACCTGGGGAGGGGGGGACAAATTGGGGTCGGGGGAGAATTCGGGGGGTTTGGGGAGGGTATTGGGGGGTTTGAGGGTGATTTGGGATGGTGATGGGGGTTTGGGGGAAATTTCAGGGGATTTGGGAGGGATTTCGGGGGTTTGGGGTGGTGACAAGGGGGTTTTGGGGGGATTTTAGGGGGTCACGGGAGTCAGAAGGTTCAGGGATGGGGAACTGGGGGTCTTGGGCTGTTGATAGTGGGAGTTCGGGGGGAATTTTGGGGTCCTGGAGCAGATTTTGGGAAGTTTTGGGGTGCTGTGAGGGGCACAGGGGAGTTTTGGGGACACGGAGAGGAGTCAGGGGGGTTTTGGAGAGGGGTCTTTGGGAGGTTTTGGGGTTTTGGGGAGGGGTCCCCAGTACCTGCCGGCGTCGTGGGGGATGAAGCCCTTGATGATGATGGTTTTTTTGGGGACCAGCCCCCCTGGGATGGTGGCGACGTAGGGGACGGTCTGGGGGGGGGGGTGGGCAAAAACGGGGGGGTTCAGAGAGGGGAGGGCGAGACCCCCCAGGACCCCCCAAATCCCAACAACTTCCCCGAAGCCCCCCAGGAACACAAATCCCACCCTCAGAGCCCCCCAAATCCTCCTTGGACCCCCTCCAAAAACCCTTCTCTCAACCCCCCAGGACCCCAAATCCCACCCTGACCCTCCCAGGACCCCTCAAATTCCCCCTGACCATCCCCAGGCCCCCCCAAATACCCCCAGAGCCCCCTAAATCCTGCCCTGACCCCCCCCAGGACCCCACAGGATCCCCCAAATTCCCCCAGACTCACCGGGTGCAGGGTTGGGGGCTGCCCCATCACCTGTGGGGGCACAGGGCGGGGGTCAGTGGGGTGGGGGGGACACCCCAGCAACCCCCCCCCGGGTTTTTGGGGGTCAGTTTTTGGGGGACCCCTCCCCACTTACCGGCAGGTTACAGTTGGGGTACGCGGGGGTGGTCTGGGGCATGTCCTGAGGGGAGGGGGGGGAAAGGTGGTCATGGGGGGCCCCAAAATTCAAATGGGGATCCCAAATCCACCTGAGGACCCCCCAAAATCCATCTGGGGAACTCCCAAATCTACCTGGGGATCCCAAAACCCACCTAGGAACCCCCCAAATCCACCTGGGGATCCCAAAATCTACCTGTGGACCCTCAAAACCCACCTGGGGATCCCAAAACTCATCTGGGGTCCCCCTAAATCCACCTGGGCCCCCAAAATCCACCTGGGGATCCCAAAATCCCCCCCTGGACTCACCGGGCAGCACTGGGGACCGGCGCCCTGCAAAGGAGAGAGGGGGGGGTCAGAGAGATTTTGGGGTACGGGGGATTTGGGGACACTTGGGGGGGTCACCAGGTGGGTTTGGGGGTACGGGGGGCGGGGAAATGAGGAGGTTGGGGGAAGGAGTTTGGGGTGTGGGGTGGAATTTGGGGGTTCGGGGGTGCTTTTGGGGGTTCCCAGGTGTGTTTTGGGAGCGGTTTTTGGGTCCCAGAGTTGGTTTGTGGGATCCAGGGCAGGTTTGTGGGATCCAGGGGTATTTTTTGCGGTTCAGGGGTGTTTTTTGGGGTTCAGGGTGTGTTTTTGGGGTGTGTTTCTCACCGTGCCCCCCAGCACCGAGGCCGAGTGCAGCTGCAGGCTCCCGTCCACGGTCACGCTCATCACCTGCTCCGGGGGCAGCCGGTGCGGGAACTCCTCGTAGAAAGTCCCGTTCACCAGCACCTGGAGGGGGAGAGCAGGTCAGGAACCCCAAAAATACACCCAGGGGCCCCAAAATATCCACCCGGGACCCCAAAATATCCACCCGGGACCCCAAAAATACACCCAGGGACACCAAAAATACACCCGGGACCCCAAAATAGCCACCCGGGACCCCAAAAATACACCCGGGACCCCAAAATAGCCACCCGGGGACACCAAAAATACACCCGGGACCCCAAAAATACACCCAGGGACATCAAAATAAATCCAGGGACACCAAATACCCACCCGGGGACCCTAAAAATACACCCAGGGACCCCAAATACACCCCTGGGACCCCAGAATACCCCCAGGATCCCCAAAACAGCCTTGGGACCCCCGAATATCCCCTATAAACCCCCTTGGAGAGTCCCCAGGAGCTCCTGTCACCCTCTTGGGCACCTCAAATCCCCCCTTGAGGACCCCAAATCCCCCCTTGGGGCCCCCAGATTCCTCCTTGTGCAGCCCAAATCCCCTCTTTAGCACCCCAAACCCCCTTCAGAATCCCCCAAACCCCACCTTGAGGACCCCAAATTCTCCCTGGGGGATCCCTATTACCCCCTTTAGCACCCCAAATTCCCCCTTAGTGCCCCCCAAACCCCCCCGGTAGCCCATTCCCCGTACCCGGTAGCCCTCGGGGGTGACACTGATGACCCAAACCCCCCCGGTAGCCCATTCCCCGTACCCGGTAGCCCTCGGGGGTGACACTGATGACCATCTCGAAGGGCGCCCCCGGGCAGAGCGGGTGCAGCTCGCGGCGCTTCTCGTCCTCCCAGCGCCCGTGCCTGCGGCTGTTGAACACCGTGACCCCCTGCTGGAAGCGCGGGTTCAGGTGCAGCGCCAGGTCCGAGCCGTCATCGGGGCCCGTGGACAGGTTCACACGGAGCCTGGGGACAGGGAGGGGTCACCTGTGTCACCTGTGTCACCTCAGTGCCCCCCCAGTGTCACCTTAGTGCCCCCCAGTGTCACCCCAGTGTCCCCCAGTATCACCAGTGTCCCCCCCCAGCCAGGTCCGAGCCGTCATCGGGGCCCGTGGACAGGTTCACACGGAGCCTGGGTGTCACCTGTGTCACCTCAGTGTCACCTGAGGGTCCCCAGTGCCCCCCAGTGTCTCTCCCAGTGCCCTCCAGTGTCCCACAGCGTGCCCCAAATGTGCCCCCAGTGTCTCTCCCAGTGTGTCCCCAGTACCCCCCCATGTCCCCCCCAGTGCCCCCCCAGTACCCCCCCCCAGTGCTCCCAGTACCAGTCAGGCTGTGGGGCCACCACCCCCTGGATGTAAATGGCCATCCCGGGCCAGAGCCCCCCCATCACGGGGGCCACGTAGGGCAGGGGCTGGGGGAGAAAGGAGGGGTCAGGGGGGGTCCCCAAATGTCACTGCCGGGGTGACAGGGACCCCAAATGTCACTGGGAGGGTGACAGGGACATCCCAGACCCCCCCCCTCCCCCCGGTTTTTGGGGTGACAAGGACCCCAAATGTCACTGCCAGGGTGACACGGACCCCTCCAACCCCCTCCCCCCGATTTTTGGGGTGCCCCAGCCCCGTTTTTTGGGGGTACCCACCGGGTTGTAGGCGGGCATGTACCCGGGCGGGGGCACGAACGTCATGGTGGTGGCAGCGGTGACAGTGACAGCGGTGACAGTGACACTGGGGACACCGGGGGCCCCCTTTATACCCCACCCCACCTGGGGCCCCCCCAGATCCAGCCGGGCCCCCCCGGATCCGGCCCCTCCCAGGGCAGGGTGCGGACTTTGACCCCTTCCAGGGACGGGAATTGGTGCCACACCTGGCACAGGTGACACCCCTGGCACAGGTGACACCGCCCTGGCACACGTGACACCGCCCTGGCATACGTGACACCGCCCTGGCACACGTGACACACCTGGCACAGGTGACACCGCCCTGGACTCTGCCCTGGGTGGTGACACTGGGGACACCCCAGAGCCGTGGTGGCACTTTGGGGACAATGACAATGACAAACCAAGCAGGCGTGGGGACAAACGAGTTTATTGGGGGACACTGATGTGACCCCAGGGATGGGGAAAGGGACACTGGGGACACGGAGGGGACACCAAGGTGCCAAGGACAGCCTGGAGAAGGGGACACTGGTGGCACTGAGGTGACATCAGAGCTCAGGGTAAGGCACGTTGGTGGCACTGAGGTGACATCAGGGCTCAGGGAAGGCTCCATGGGTGGCCCTGGTGGCACTGAGGTGACATCAGAGCTCAGGGAAGGCTCCATGGGTGGCCCTGGTGGCACTGAGGTGACATCAGGGCTCAGGGAAGGCTCCATGGGTGGCCCTGGTGGCACTGAGGTGACATCAGGGCTCAGGGAAGGGTCCATGGGTGGCACTGAGGTGACATCAGGGCTCAGGGAAGGGTCCATGGGTGGCCCTGGTGGCACTGAGGTGACATCAGGGCTCAGGGAAGGCTCCATGGGTGGCCCTGGTGGCACTGAGGTGACATCACAGCTTGGCGAACGGGACGTCCTCGGGTCCCTTCTTGTCCAGCGCCGCCTGCACCGACTTGGGGATGTCCTCGGTCTGCAGCATGGCCATGTTCCAGGTGGCCTGGGGACAGCGACATGGGACAGGGGTGGTGACACTGCTTTTGGGGTGGTGACAGTTTTTGGGATGGTGACACTATTTTTGGGGTTGGTGACACTATTTTTGGGGATGGTGACACTATTTTGGGATGGTGACACTGTTTTTGGGATGGTGATAGTGTTTTTGGGGTTGGTGACACTATTCTGGGGTTGGTGACACTGTTTTGGGATGGTGACACAGTTTTTGGGGTTGGTGACACTATTCTGGGGATGGTGACACTATTCTGGGGATGGTGACACTATTTTGGGATGGTGACACTGTTTTGGGGTTGGTGACACTGTTTTGGGGTTGGTGACACTCTTTTTGGGATGGTGACACTGTTTTGGGATGGTGACACTATTTTGGGGATGGTGACACAGTTTTTGGGGTTGGTGACACTGTTTTTGGGATGGTGACACTGTTTTGGGGATGGTGACACTATTTTGGGGATGGTGACAGTATTTTGGGGTTGATGACACTGTTTTGGGGATGGTGACACTGTTTTTGGGGATGGTGACACTGTTTTTGGGATGGTGACACTGTTTTTGGGGTTGGTGACACTGTGGGTTGGTGACACTGTTTTGGGGATGGTGACACTGTTTTTGGGGTTGGTGACACTATTTTGGGATGGTGACACTGTTTTGGGGATGCTGACACTATTTTTGGGGATGGTGACACTATTTTGGGATGGTGACACTATTTTGGGTTGGTGACACAGTTTTGGGATGGTGACAGTATTTCTGGGTTGGTGACAGTATTTTTGGGATGGTGACACAGTTTTGGGATGGTGACAGTATTTCTGGGTTGGTGACACTATTTTGGGGATGGTGACACTATTCTGGGTTGGTGACACTGTTTTGGGGATGGTGACACTATTTTGGGGTTGATGACACTATTTTGGGATGGTGACACTATTTTGGGGTTGATGACACTATTTTGGGATGGTGACACTATTTGGGGTTGATGACACTGTTTTTGGGGTTGGTGACACTGTTTTTGGATGGTGACACTATTTTGGGATGCTGACACTGTTTTGGGGTTGATGACACTGTTTTGGGGTTGGTGACACTGTTTTTGGGATGGTGACACTGTTTTTGGGATGGTGACACTGTTTTGGGGTTGGTGACACTGTTTTTTGGGGATGGTGACACTGTTTTGGGGACACCCACCACGTGCAGCAGCCCCTCGCTGACGGGCCGGTCCCTCGAGTACACCAGGTTGACTTTGGTTCCCTGCACGGCCACGGGGCTGCGGGCGGCGATGGCCACGGCCACCTCCAGGGCCACCTCCAGCAGTGTGTCCTTGTCAGGGAGCACCCGGCTGGGGGACACGGCCACCCCAAAATTCACACAGAATTCACCCCAGAATTCACCCAAAATTCATCCAGAATTCACCCCAAATTCACGTGGAATTCACCCAAAATCCACCCCAAATTCACCCCAGAATTCGCCCAAATTCACCCCAAAATTCGCCCAAAATCCACCCCAAATTCACCCCAGAATTCACCCAAAATCGAACCAAAATTCACGCAGAATTCAGCCCAAATTCACCCAAAATCGACCCAACATCCACCTAAAACTCACCCCAAAATCCACCCCAATATAGACCCAAAATTCACTCCAAATTCACCCCAAATTTCACCCAGAATTCACCCCAAAATCGACCCCAAATTCACCCCAAATCCCCCCGAGCCTCCCACAAACCCACCCCGAACTCCCCAAAATCCCCACTGCCACCCCCCCCGGTGTCACCATGTGGGGACCCTCCCGTCCCTGGGGACCCCCAGAGCCCCTCCCCGATTTTGGGGACCCCCCCCCCAAAAAAAAAAAACCCCAAATTTCGGGGTCTCCCCCACCTGACGAGGCCACAGCTCAGCGCCTCGGGGGCTCTCATGACGCGGGCGGTGAAGGCGAGCTCGTTCACCAGGCTGGGGACATTGGGGACATTTTGGGGTTTTGGGGACACTGGGGCATTGGGGACATTTTTGGGGACACTGGGGGAGGTCTCCCGTGTCCCCCCACCCACCTCTGGCTCCCCACGATTTTGGGGAGGCGCTGCAGGGTCCCCACGTCGGCCGCCAGCCCCATGTCCACCTCCTGTGGGGACAAAGGGACACTGGGGACATTGGGGGGGACACTGGGGGGGGGGGGTGTCCCAGGGCCTTTGGGGACACCTGGGGGGGGTCCCGGGGACCCCTCGTGTCCCACCTTGACCTGGAACGAGGCGTCCTGGGAGCAGAAGCGAATGTCACAGGCTGAGATGAGATCCACGCCTGGGAGAGGGGGCTGCCTTCATCATCATCATCATCATCATCATCCTCACATCCATCCTTGCCTTCATCTCATCCTCATTGTCATCCCCATCTTCATCCCACTCTCATTCCATCCTCATCCTTATCTCCTTCTCATCATCATCATCCTCATCCCATCCTTCACCCCATCCCACCCTCATCTTCATCTTCACCCCACTCTTCGTGCCAACCCCAATCTTCCATTCCCCCTCCCCACTGTTCCCATCCCGACCCCAATTTCGACCCCAAACTCCCCCAATCCTGATCCCAATCCCGACCCAAATCCCCCCGTTCTCCACCCCACTGTTCCCATCCTGACCCCATTCCCCCGATCCCCCCTCACCAGCTCCGATGCAGGGCCCGTGCACAGCAGCGATCACAGGTTTGGGGCACTGTGAGGGGGGAAATTTTGGGGGGCTCAGGAGGTGTTTGGGGGCTCAGGGGGTGTTTGTGGGGACCCCCAGGGTCCCTCCCGCTGCCCCCATCCCCATCCCCACCTTCTCCATGACAGAGAAGCTCTCCTGGAACTCGAGGATTTTGTGCCGCAGGTTCCAGGCTCGCCGCGCCACGTCGGCATCGGGGGAACCCATAAAGGCCGAGCCCAGATCCGAGAGGTCGATCCCTGGGGGGGGTCAGGGCTCACTGGGGGGTCCCAGGGGGGTCACTCAGGGGTCCCTGGGGTCTCAGGGGGGTCCCAGGGGGGTCAGGGGTCCCGGACACCCCCGGGCTCACCGGCGGTGAAGGCGCTGCCGGCACCGGACACGACCACGGCGCGGCACGAGGGGTCCCGGGAGAGGTCCTGGAAACATTGCACCAGTTCCCTGGGGGGATGGACACCAGTGACCACCAGTGGCCACCAGTACAGCCACCAGTGACCACCAGTACAGCCACCAGTGGCCACCAGTACAGCCCACCAGCGTGTCCCAGCACATCCCAGTCCTGTCCCACTCCCACCCCAGTGCTTCAGTCCCAGCCCAGTGCCCTCAGCTGCTCTCCAGTGGCTCCCAGTCCCATCCCAATGCCCCCAGCTGTTCCCCAGTCCCTCCCAGTCTATTCCAGTACCCCCAACTTTTCCCCAGTCCCATCCCAGTGCTCCCTGTCCATCCCAGTCCTGTTCCTAGTCCATCCCAGTGCCCCCAGCTGTTCTCCAGTCCCATCCCAGTGCTCCCAGTCCTGTCCCAGTCCCATCCCCGTGCCCCCAGCTGTTCCCCAGTCCCATCCCAGTGTGTCCCAGTGTGTCCCAGTACCTCCAGCAGAGCAGGTTGATGGCGTTGCGCTTGCTGGGCCGGTTGAGCTGCACGTGCAGGACGTGCTCCCGGTGCCGCTGCAGCCGCAGGGTCTGCAGCTCCCGGGGGGCTCCGGGCTCCGAGACCCCCGACTCCGCCAGCCCCGGCTCTGCCGCCCCCGGCGCCATCGCCGCCACCGACCGGGACAGCGCCCGGAATGAGACTGGGAGGGGACTGGAGGGCACTGGGGGGAATGGGAACCATTGGAGCAGGGCTGGGATGGGACTGGGGACACTGGGATGGGACTGGGACTGGACTGAGGGACACTGGGAGGGGACTGGGACCCGACTGGGGGCACTGGGGGGAACGGGACCCACTGGAGCAGGGCTGGGGACACTGGGAGGGGACTGGGACAAACTGGGACCAAACGAGGGGCCCTGGGGGGGTCCTTGGGGACGAACTGGGGGTCACGTGATGGGGGGGTGTCAAGGTCACCCGGGGATCCCCGGGCCGGGGGGGTTCCCGGGGCTCTCACGTGACCTCCCGGGGCTCTCACGTGCCCTCCCGGGGGTCGCCCCTCCCCCACTCACGTCCGCGCAGCAGCCGCGCGACCCCGGCCGCCATCAGCTCCGCTCGCCGCCAGGGGGCGCCTGCGCTTCCTCCCCCCGACGCGACGGAAGTGACGTCATAAAGCCCCGCCCTAACGAGGCGGAAGTGACCCGTGCCCCCAAACTGCTCCCGAAAGTTCCTAAACTCTCCCGAAACTCCCCCAAATTCTTCCCAGTCTCTCTCTGAACCCCCTCAATCCTCCCAGCCTCACCCCTCAAAACCCACGACCCTCCCCAAAACCCCCAAATTCTCCCAAAACCTTCCCAAAATCCCCAATCCCTCCAAAATCTTCCCAAAAACCCCGAAGCCTTCCAAAATCTTCCCCAAACCACCCCAAAATCTTCCCAAAACCCCTCCCGGCCCCCGCTCCCCAAATCTCGGTGTTTGTTTCTGAAACAATTTTATTTTTGCGGGGGACAAGGACCCCTCCCGGTCCCGAATCGCGGCCGCTCCGCGTCGCTCCCGCTCTCGCGAGAATTCCCACCCTCCGTCTCGCGAGACTTTACGGCCTCTCTCTCGCGAGACTTTACGGGTTTTGACGGCGGCTCGAGAGGCCCAAAATGCGCAGGATTTGGGGGTTTTTTTGTTTGTTTTGATTGGTTTGTTTGTTTGTTTGTTTATTGTTGTTTTTTTGATTGTTTTCTGTTTTGGTTTGGCATTTTTGGCGGTGGAGGCGTGACGTCATCCGCGCGGGCCGTGACGTCCTGGAATCCCCATGGAATTGCCGAGAATCCCTCCGGAATTCCCTCAAAACCCCCCGGATCGCCGAGTTCCGCCCCAAACCCGCCTTGATCCCGCCCCCAAAACTCACCTGGGAACCCCTGGGGAGCTGTACCCGCTCCAGCAGTTCCAGAAGTGACCCCGAAATTCCCGGGAATTCCCGAAAATCCCCCCCCCTGGAATTCCGGGAAAATCCCCCCTGAATTCCCCGAGCTCTCCCAAATTTACACTGAAACACCCCCCCCCCCCCCAAAAAATCCCCTGGGATCCCAGAGGAGCTTCTCCCAGAAGTGATCCCAAAGTTCCCCTTGAACACCCCCAAAAAAATAAAATTAACCCTGACCCCCCCAAAATTCTTCCAGACCCCGCCAATAAACGGAATTTTGGAGAGGAAAAGCCTCGGAATTTTGGGGAGGGGTCCCCGGGGTCTGCGGGATTTTGGAGAGAAATCTCTGGGAATTTTTAAAGCAGGGTCCCAGAAAAAAAAATTGAGAGTTCTGGGGAACACCCGAAAAAAAAATCCCAAATCCACGGGAAATGAATGGATTTATTGGGGGGTCTCAAAAAAAACCCCAAATCCATGGGAAAAAAAGAGATTTTTTTTTTTTTTTTTTTTTAGTGGGGGGTGCCCCAAAATCCCCAATTCCGTGGGAAATGCGGGATTTTATTTGGGGGGGGGGGGTGCAGGGGAATTTAAAAAAAAAATAAAAAATCCCAAATTCACAAAAAAACTTAAAGCATTTATTTATTTATTTATTTATTTATTTATTTATTTATTATTAATTAAATCTCTCAGCCCGGCAGCGCAGAGCAGTCCAGCCCAGAGCGATGGAATCGAGTGCCGAGCAAATGAGTGCCCAAGGCCCGCGGGAGCAATCGATCGGCAGCCATTAACGATCGATCACAAGGCTAATCGATCGGCAGTCGCGATCAGTCCATCGCCGAACTAATCGATCGGCAGGCATGAGCAATCGATCGCCGAGCTAATCGATCGGCAGGCATGAGCAATCGATCGCCGATCTAATCGATCGGCAGGCATGAACAATCGATCGCCGATGTAATCGATCGGCAGGCATGAGCAATCGATCGCCGATCTAATCGATCGGCAGGCATGAGCAATCGATCGCCGATGTAATCGATCGGCAGGCATGAGCAATCGATCGCCGATCTAATCGATCGGCAGGCATGAGCAATCGATCGCCGATCTAATCGATCGGCAGGCATGAGCAATCGATCGCCGATATAATCGATCGGCAGGCATGAGCAATCGATCGTCGAGCTAATCGATCGGCAGGCATGAGCAATCGATCGCCGATATAATCGATCGGCAGGCATGAGCAATCGATCGCCGAGCTAATCGATCGGCAGGCATGAGCAATCGATCGCCGAGCTGATCGATCGGCAGGCATGAGCAATCGATCGCCGATCTAATCGATCGGCAGGCATGAGCAATCGATCGCCGATCTAATCGATCGGCAGGCATGAGCAATCGATTACCGAGCTAATCGATCGGGCAGGCATGAGCAATCGATCGCCGATGTAATCGATCGGCAGGCATGAGCAATCGATCGCCGATCTAATCGATCGGGCAGGCATGAGCAATCGATCGCCGATGTAATCGATCGGCAGGCATGAGCAATCGATCGCCGATCTAATCGATCGGCAGGCATCACCAATCGATCGCCGATCTAATCGATCGGCAGGCATGAGCAATCGATCGCCGATCTAATCGATCGGCAGGCATGAGCAATCGATCGCCGATCTAATCGATCGGCAGGCATGAGCAATCGATCGCCGAGCTAATCGATCGGCAGGCATGAGCAATCGATCGCCGATCTAATCGATCGGCAGGCATCGGCAATCGATCACCGATCGAATCGATCGGCAGCCGCGATCAATCGATCGCCGATATAATCGATCGGCAGTCGCGATCAATCGATCGCCGATATAATCGATCGGCAGGTATTGGCAATCGATCACCGATTTAATTGATTGCTGTTCATGAACAATCGAGTGATTTTATTTGGGGGGGCTCCCACAAAAACCCAAATCCGCTGGAAAGGAATAATTTATTTTTGAATGGGGAGTTCTGGGGGGTCCCAGGAAAACCCCAAATCCACAGGAAATTAAAGATTTTGGGGGGTTTGGGGTTGTTTTTTTTTTTTTTTTTGGTTTTTTTTTTTTTGTTTGTTTGGGTTTTTTTATTATTTCATTATTAGATAATTTCACAGCCCGGCAGCGCCAGGAACACCCAAAAATCCCCAAATAAACAGGAAATGTAAGATTTATTTTATATAATTTTTTTTATTTATTTTATTTGATTGATTTCATTATCAGATAACTTAATTTCACACCTCAGCAGCGCCGGGAACACCCAAAAAACCCCAAATCCACAGGAAATTAAAGATGATTTTTTTTTTTTTTTTTTTTTTTTGGGTTTTTCTTTGTTTGTTTGGGTTTTTTTATTATTTCATTATTAGATAATTTCACAGCCCGGCAGCGCCAGGAACACACAAAAAACCCCAAATAAACAGGAAATGCAAGATTTATTTTATTTTACATTTTATTTTATTTTATTA